>NC_080081.1:47541531-47761314 GCF_949987535.1 Balaenoptera acutorostrata
CTCAGATCATGAGAATTATATCCAGATCTATTTGAAAACATGCATTATCCAGATATCTTAAATTTAGAGTTAGATGCAGTAACTGGACCAAACTCTCAGTTGTCTCCCTTTGGGAAGGGCAGGAGTGTCATTATGTGCCAAGGTAAGACATGTTTGGAAATTTATATTTGTGGAGAAAGATGAGTATTGGAGCTGAGTTACCAAAGGGTAGACTCCACTGGATTTTCTCCATCTAACAGTCATTCTCCCTCTTTTGTTAACAGTGTTATATTTGGATTTCTTTTGGGTGCCCATTTCTCTTCATTCTCATCCATGCAGTGTGGCATAATTTTACCTTTGGTTCCAGGGAAAAGTATGTGACTCAGGCCATTCCAAATAGACCTCTGCTTTCCTCTAGAGAATAATTTGATCTACCATGAGAATGTGACCCCAGTGGGTCCAGTAAGAATGAAGTCTATCACTTTTGCTGAGTTACTAGCAAGAGGTATTTTCCCTTATTTTCTGGACTTGACTCTTGGAAGATATAAGCCTCGAGATTCAGAAGCCACTATTTAGTGCCTTAAAATGATACCCCACAATGAATGGCATGGTTGAAAGCGGTAAATTGATTTATTTTAGCCCCTAGATCAAGCCAAACCTGAAGAAATTGTTACATAGACCAATAAGTTATTTAACCAGTTTGAATAGGATTTTTTTACCTCTTAAAACTGTTTCAAGTACATATTTCTCTTAGCTAATTTCAAATTAAAGAGAAAAATTTTACACTAAATTATATATTTTTTTTTAATACTTAAGTTTTCTCAGATTCCCCTAGCCACAATCTACTTCTTTAATTAAATGGAATACTAACATTTCAAAAAAAAAATCAAATCACATTTAGGAAAGATAGAATACTGATTACTTGATTACCTATCTACTACCTTTTCAAAAACTCCAAAAAAATAATGCATAAAGCAAAAATTTGCATATTTATGTTTATTGAATTAAGTTGAAGAATTGAGATTTCTATAGTGGCTAGTTTCTGTGATATCACTGCAGCCCTGTCATCTATGGTCAAAAATCTGTTGCCATCAAGATCTTGTCTGTGCCATGTTCCATTCAATTTTATTGACCCTCAGACCTGTCAGATTTCTTGTCGTTACAAAAATCAAGATGATAAATATCAATAGCTTATATAATTAAATAATTTATATTATTATAATAGGAGAAGAACATGCTCTAGTAAAAGATCCCTTTGTGCCATGGCATATAGAAATATTTTGGAACAACTTGACCTTTTGGTGTCCCTCAAACCAAAATTGTAGTGAAACTCCCACTTTGTCAAATTGTTGCAACAATTGTAGTGACTTCTTTTAAAGGCATAAGTTAAACAAAGTGTCTCTTGAAAGAGCATGAAATTTTGATTATGACAAAGCTTTACAGAAGGTAATTAAGTATCATCTGATACAGGTAAATTATAATCCATACATAAGTTAATATATCTGTTTCTTATATTTAATGATCTATAACATAAAATATATTTGATCTTTCAATGAACAAAGATGTTACATTTTTCTTTTTCTTCTTCCTAAACAATGAGTTTCTTTAACATTTCATCTTCCCATTCTCATATTCATAAGGAATTTTTTGTTCCCTCTAATATATGAGGGTCAGATTAATTCTCAGGTTTTCTCTTGAGCTATCAGAACTCAGTTGGTGGTCTCAGAAAGACGTCTGTTTGAACAGAAGAAATTAGGCACCAACTTTGTATATTAAGGAACCTTAATGTAGGCACTGAATGAAATGCAGAAATCCAGGGAACATTTGTTCTTAGTCTGCTGTGCTAGGGCTAGACCAATACTCACTCAGAGCTCGGAGGGCACTTTTCAGAGAATAGATAAAATTAAGTAAAATGCTACATCTAGTCCTCTAGCTTCAAGTTCCTTCCCCATGAGATAGAAGTCGATTTACTGTGCCCAGTTTGTAAAATTTGCTAAAGAAGGATATTTTAATCTCAGTCAGTTAAAACCACTGCCTCTTTCTATTCTGCATTGGAATTCTACGTATTGGGGATTTGCCTAAGGAGAACTGAGTTGGGGGTACATTTAGTCTGGGTTTGGAGACATGTATTTATGTAGTTTGTAGGCACTTCCCTGGATAGCTGTTATTGCTGGCTGTCCCAGTGTGGAATGACTTCCAGGAATCTTCCTTCATCCCACTGTGCAGACCCACCCAGCATCATAATACAAGAACATCAATTACAAATTGGTTAATGAGTGCTACCAGATCAGTCACTGCTTAAGAGATCTTGAAATGCCTTGAAATCCAATAATTCATGTATAAAAGAAACTTGATAGAGGATTTTCCAAATTTAGCAACAATATTAAAATTGTATATGGACTTGATCAACAGGAGTTGTGAAGCTGAAACTTTTCTAAATTTTTAATAAGAATGAACAAGTTTAAGTTAACTATGCTAGAGGAAAGTCTGAATTATTTTTCTATTCTCTGGATAAAAAACTATATTCTGAAACTATTGTCATATGAAGAGACAATTAATGAGCATGCTGCTAAAAAGTGTAGGGAAAAGAGTATTACAAAGATGTATCAGGAAGTCCATCAATTAAAAGAATTTTGTTAATTTTCTGGATTTTGTGATTTTTGTGGTATTTCAGGCTTTTGAAATTTGTAACTTGCTGCAATTTCTACTATCTTTCTAAATAATAATCACTTTATTACCAAAATTTATATTCACAACTTTGTATTCTTTTTCTTAAAGAAATCCCCCTCCCCAAATTGCATAAGCTTCAGGATACACAAAACCTGGATCCACATATACCTTCAAAATAAATATCAATACAATTCTATCTATTTGAGTGCAAAGTAAGAAAATTTATTATCCAGGAGTTTCCAAATATCTGGATGATTTGCTATATTTTAAAAAATTTCTCATCAGGATGACTATCTCCTCAGATAGTCATAATCAATGAATGACATTTCAGAATGAGAATCTGATTTACAGCCTCTGCCAATTCTCCAGGCTATGAAATCTCATTTGTTTGAGGGTTCAATCCCACTCAAAATTAAAGAAAGTTTTAAATAACTCTGGTTATCATGGAAAATAATGTTCTGGCTCTTTGCTTCCTTATCATATAGTTCTTCTCGTCTAAACACAGTAAGTTCTTCCTTTACATTTTTATTCAATATTTTTGGCTAAGAATAAAACAGTCGCTATCAACTTCTCACCAGTTCCTGAACATTCCTAAGTTGAAATTATTTTAGAGTAGTTATTCATGGGGCTTGCAAGTTGAAATGAAAAAGCAATGAAAATCAATTTCATTATAAGCTTTGAAGTAAAGGGATGTTGCATCAAAAAACTTGACTGGTTGGTAGGTGGTATTTACTTATTTTATTCTGGAATGCTATAGAACAGCAGCTTTTAAACCACTGAAAAACCCAGCTGGTGATTTTCTGAAATGCATCCCTGTACATAATCAGGGAAGTCTCAGCTTGACTGGGTGTTTGCACAGAATTCACTGAAAAGAATACATCTGTATTATTTCATGGCAGTGACTTCACTTATAACATTATGCACTTTCCTTCTCGGAGTGGATGCTTCAGTTAACCATCCTGTTCCATAGCAGGTTGGATATTTTCCCTGGTGAGTATCAAAATAGCGAGACTAACTAACAGTTCTCAAAACCCTGAGGACAGTTCAAAAATCAACGTTTGCAGTATTTAATGAGCCAGAAGCCTAAGGTTTAAAGCCATGCATACACAAGCAATGTGAAGTAGAGAATAGCAATTGACACTCAGAAATTTTAATAGCCCCAAGTGTTACTAACTTCTATGGGAAACCAGAGCTCTTCCCAAACCCCTTGAAAAGAGTCAAGGGCAAAATGGAGTCCCAAGTACACACAATTTAGGTTTTGATATCAGGAGAGGACAATTTAGTGGAAATTGCAAAGATACAGTCAACAGAATTCAAATCCTCCCTTCCTATGCCACTGTGCTGGCTTTCTACATTCTCTTTCCCTCACTGTGATGAATACATCAAGGTAAAGCCTGAGGGTATTTCCTGTATGGGAATCCTACCCCACCCCAATTTAAACAGTGTTGCCCTTTATGGGTTCTGGGATATCCAAGAGCAAACAGAGGGCTGTTTACCAGCAGAATCCTTATTGAGGATGCCCTAACTTTGGAAGGTCTAGTGGACGGCAGGGTGGGACCAGGAAGAGGAGACAGGCAAGCTCCTCTCCAGTCCTTAAAGACAGGGCTCTTGTTTTCTCTGCCAAGCTTCACAGGGAAAATTTCAGGTGCTTAGGGTCAATCAAAGACCTAGGAGCAAGCCCCCAAACTACCTCTGGTGTAATCGGAAGGAATTCTCATGGATCTCATGTCCAACTACTTCACCAAGCACGTGGTCAGATAGGAGTTTTGACTAAAACTCAGGCATCAGACTTGCATATTACAGTGATTGTGGGCATCTGGCAGATAATATGACTGATCCAGGCAGGCCAGGCCTAAGGAAAGTAAAGCATGAGTGCCCTGATACAGCATCAGTGCCACCCACCTTCAAGGTCAGGGGGACAGGACAAAGTCGGGGAGCTGCCCCTCTACTCCAGGGGATTGCTGCCAGCCATCCTGATTTTTCAAGGGAAATTGGAAATCTGGATTTTCATGTGAAATCTCCTGATTTTTTAAGTTTTGTCAATTAACTGAAACTTTTTAAAAAACATGCTGGCTGATACCATGCAGGTCAAGCAAAAATAGCTCTAAACTGGATGTTGTTTATGGGCCATCAATTTGTAGTCTCTGCCAGGTGTTTACCATATGTTATGGGATCTTCATGTCCCCATGACTCTGTGTGGCAGTAAGTTGTTGTTTCAGGAATCAGAAGATCTGGGGTTCCTATCTCTTTATATGAGATGGTGGGACTAATACTACCTACTTAATAACAATAGATTCTAAAAACAAAATGGAGAGATTCAAATTCCAAGTAATATAATTATTATATTGCATTGAATTGAGATAGGAATTGGAATAGAAGGTGATAATTTTGCTCTCATTTTCATCTCAAAAGCTGGGTAGAGAGACAAAAACCAACAGAGAGCTATAAAATACTTAGGTTGTAATGCCTAATGTGGATGAGATTTTGAGGATAAGTTTATATGTAGGATAAATTACTCAATATTATGATTTTTAGAATAGGTAATGTTAGTACCCAGAAAAAAATAAATTACATTAGATTTGGAAGTAAGAATACGAAGTTCTATCTATAGAAAATCTGAACGTGTACCACTATTATATGAGCTATCATAACACGATTCAACTCGGGAAAACCAAAAAAAACTATAGTACCTTTACTACATTTTACAAATATAATGAAACAAGTGAATTTATTATGGAGAAAACATGGATTAATTTAATGGAAATAAGCCACAGGCTCTTTGCAGATAATTTAAAAATAACTCACTGGAAGCTCAAGAAAATGTGTGACATGAATTAAAAAGACCAGATTTCTGGAAGAAAAAAATTCTTCATGGTTGATTGCAATGTCTAAAATAATGCAATATCAATGATGCTGTCACAGGAAGGGATAGAGCATTTCTTTAAAAATATAAAGATTTCTCAAGGGGAAGATCAGGTGAAAATAAAATTATGAGAGGAAAAAATATCCAAGGTTAACCATGAATTAATATCTCAATGATGTATAGAAACACACACACACACACCCCACAAGAGTACCAGTAAAATGGGAAATCTGAATAAAAATTGATGGATTACTTCATGTTAACATGTTAATATCCTGGTTGTAATATTGTACTACTGTTTTGCAAGATGTTACCATCAGGGAAACTGGGTAAAGTGTACATGGGATCTCTGCATATTATTTCTTACAACTGTTTGTGAATCTACAACTATCTAAAAGTAAAATTTTTAATTTTAAAACACTAATAAAAATGTAAAATATCAATGACAAGTTGTTAAAATATTGAAAGATAGGAATCTTGCTAGAGAGGCACTTAATAACCACAGTGTGATACATGTACAGAGGAGAATAGAGAGAGAATAAATGAGTTGTTGGCTTCAGTCAGAGAAAAGACTTGAGGGAAATTCTCATTTCCATAGTGTCTTTGAAAAAGAAAGGTAGCAGGTACTATATCAAATATTGGCAATCACATGTACTAGCCTCAATTTAGTAGTGAGTTCTGGTAGTTCAAGACTCTGTAAGGTGTCGCTGTCAGCTATTAGCCACCATGAGCCTGAGGACAGGCACACTGCTCTATTATCTTTGTATACCTATTGCCTTTGAGAGTGCATGGCACATAATAAGCATTCAATAAATGCTTATTTTTCTATAGAAAGAAAGAAAGAAAAGGAAAGAAAGAAAAGAAGGGGAAGGGAGGGAGGGAGGAAGGAAGGAAGGAAGGAAGAGGGAGTAGAGGCCTGAGGATTAGTGAAATGCCAGAGCAAACATTCCTCAAGAGGCAATATAACTCAATAATTAAGAGAATGGGCACTGGACTTTGACTAACTGGGTTCAAATCCTGGCTCTGTCCCTAACTAGCTGGGGGGTTACACAAACTCTTTAATCCTTGGCTACTCACCCTTGAGCTGAGGATGATGAAATAACACCACCAACTTCACAGGTTTTGGAAAACTCAGAAAAGTTTAATGCAGCAAGAGTGCACAACACAGAGCCTAGGACACAATAAATGCTCAGTGAACATTAGCTGCTACTCTCCATAAGGAAGATCCCAGTGCTAGCTTTGAGCATTACAGGCCAGTAATCCTTCCATACTCAGTAAATTAGTTAACAGTGGAATAACAGTAATCACTAGCGACTAAGATAAATAGAGCAAGTGCAAGAAGATAATCCTTGAGCATCTGCTAGAGTTCTTCATGAAGACAATTGTTTACTAAATACCTAGTAAATGTCAGATGCCTTATGAAGTGTTTAACTTAACTCTAACAATAACCCTAAGAGGTAAGTACTATTATTATGCCCAGTTTACACATGAAGAAAGCAAAACCAAAGAGTTCAACTTGTTAGTCAACTATCAAAGTCAATCAACCTGAAATTGGAAAAGCCAAACTTTAAGCAGGAGCTGCCTTGAGAGCCCCCTCCTTTGGAGGATAAAGAAAATTAAAGTATGATCAAGGATCTAAATACCAAAGGACATACTGTAGATTATCAGGCAGTACATACTTTTTTAGATAGTAAACAATAAAAACTGTGGAAAGAGGGTCTCAGGTATTAATAGAAATTATTTCTAATGGCTGTCTAACTAGTATAGAAACAGTCTTATAAATAAAATGTATGTATGGATTAACTTCCTAATGGCTCAATGATTCTAGAGAGAAGCAACTAAAACGATCAAGTAATTTCTGGAAAAATAAACAGAAAACTAGTGACTTGGTTGCCTCTGAAAGAACCTGAGTGACTGGGAGGAAGAGAGGGTCAGAGACTTACTCTTCATTATACACCATTTAAACTTCTATAATTTTTTTTTTTACCATGTATGTATTACATTTCTTTAAAAAAAAAAATGAACAGGGCTTGAAGAGTATGTTTCGGTATCCAGTTTGATACTATAAAATGCTAAAGTCTCAAACAAATTATCTCTGTGTAGTTACTGGATTAGATAGACCTTGGCTTCAAACAAATATGGGATTTATGGTTTTTAAGCTTGAATTTTATTAATTATTATATTAACTTTAGACTTCACATAATCTCATTACTAAATATCTTAAATTTTTATTTCTATGCAACTTCAGTCTTTTAGCATTAAAGTCTAATTAACCTTTTAGAATCTGGTCCCAATTTTATATATTTCTTTGCTCGTCTGGTATAACAGTAATGAATATTGTGGTAGACTGAAGGGTGTCCCAAAAATGTCTACGTCCTAATCCTCAGAAAGTTTTAACTTGTTTACCAAGAATTTTTGTGTTACCTTGTTCAGCAAAAGGGACTTTGCAGATGTGATTAAGTTAAGGATATTAAGGTGAAAAATTGTCCTGGATTATCTGGGTGGACCCAGTATAATCACACAGGTACTTATATAAAGAAGACAAGATAGAGAAGGAGATGTGAGAGAAAAACATAGGTAAGAGTGATGCAGCCACAAGCCACAGAATACAGGCAATCTCTAGAAGCTGCAAAAGGCAAGGAACAGATTTTCCTGTAGAGCGTCCAGAAGGAATGCAATCTTGCTGACACCTTGATTTTAGCTCTGTGAGACTCATTTCAGACTTCTGACCACCAGAACTGTAGGATAATAAATCTGTGTTATTTTAAGCTCCTAAGTTTGTGGTGACTTGTCACAGTAGAAATAGGAAACTAGTACAAATGCTTTGTTTCCAGTTCTTTTAAAACTGTAAATCTGTGAAGAGATATATGGATAATTGTAAAATCTAAAGATAATACAACACAATAAATAAAGATTTTGCTATAAGCAAGAGGTTTATCCACAAAATTCAAGGTTATTATAACAGGAAGAAACAATCAACAAAATTAATTATATCAACAACAAATTTGTAAACACTAAATATTTATCTTAGAAGTGAAAACTCATTATTACAATTAAATTTGATTAAACAGATATTTACTGACTTAAGCTAGGTGCCAATAAAGGCCTGAGGCCCAGGCGAGCTGATCCAGGTCTACACAGCTGAGTGGAGAGCAAGAGCAGAATGTATATGAATGGGTCAGCCACGAGGCCATGAAGGATGAGGGGGTGTTTCTGGAGGCAGAGCACGGAGTGTGGCCAGGATGCAACAGAGTGCACAGTGGAGCGAACCTGTGCATAAGGAGAGAGCCTGCACCCACACATGTGTGTAAGGACGGAGTCTTTAGGATTTTCCCAAACACCTAGAATGGCCACAGTGATTTGCCCTGTTTAATTCATGGTTTTATCCTTTAGCTGTAACTCAGTAATCTACAGAAGGCAAGTAGACTTTTCCCATTAAGACCTACAGTATAAGAATAATTGATCTCCACAATGACCATAATGTCCATAAGTACATGGTAAGTACATAAGTAAGTAAGTACATGGGGAATCAGAACATGGTTTTTTAAAAGAATAAAATAATCCTGACAGTTTCTTTAATTTTTTGTGTCCCTTTGTTCCCTCCTTCCCCTGTCATTTGTTCTTGAGCCCAATAGACAGACTGTGAAACATTTATATGAACTTATTTGACACATCTTAGTTTTAACTTTCTTTACCAAGACTTTCTGTAAATATAAGCCATAAATGTTCCAAACATTGTATTCAGTTTAGAGCAATTTACTGGTAATTACTCAGACATATCTTCTCTTAGAAATTAAAAATGGAAAGAAGGGAGTGTTGCTAGGTAGAATTACAATTCATTGGTAAAACAATTAACATTTGTAAGGTGCAAACACAGAGTTAAATTTCATATAGACTAATCATTTCTATTTCACTGTTTTGACTTTTCAAACAAATTTACCTAACTTTTAAAACAAAATTGAAAAAGTTAGCGGCCTTAACTCATTTAAAATCAGGTTAGGGCTTCCTGGTGGCGCAGTGGTTAAGAATCCGCCTGCCAGGGCTTCCCTGGTGGCGCAGTGGTTGAGAATCCACCTGCCAATGGAGGGCACACGGGTTCGAGCCCTGGTCTGGGAAGATCTCATATGCCACGGAGCAACTAGGCCCGTGAGCCACAACTACTGAGCCTGCGTGTCTGGAGCCTGTGCTCCGCAACAAGAGAGGCCGCGATAGTCAGAGGCCCACGCACTGCGATGAAGAGTGGCCCCCGCTTGCCACAACTAGAGAAAGCCCTCGCACAGAAACGAAGACCCAACACAGCCATAAATAAATAAATAAATAAAAATTAAAAAAAAAAAAAAGGTTCTTCAAAAAAAAAAAAAAGAATCCGCCTGCCAGTGCAGGGGACACAGGTTCGAGCCCTGGTCTGGGAAGATCCCACATGCCACGGAGCAACTAAGCCCATGTGCCACAACTACTGAGCCTGCACTTTAGAGTCCATGAACCACAACTGCTGAGCCCGCCTGCCACAACTGCTGAAGCCTGTATGCCTAGAGCCCGTGCTCTGCAACAAGAGGAGCCACTGCACTGAGAAGCCCACACACCGCAACAAAGAGTAGCCCCCACTCGCCACAACTAGAGAAAGCCCTTGCACAGCAACGAAGACCCAACACAGCCAAAAATAAATAGATAAAATAAATAAATTTATTATTTTTAAAAAAAGCATGTTAAATGTGCCATGATTAAATGGGGTAAGTCTTTAATGGATAATTCAGAGAAATACTTATATACACCATAGGGCTGTTAAAACTTAACTTGTACTTATTGTGCTCAAACTAATCACCCTATTATCTTCATTTTACAATTCTCTACACTTAGTTAACAACATGGCTCACAATATATTAAAGAATGATGCCTGAAAATAAGAATTAGATAAGCTTATGATATGATCAGTAAATCAAATTAAGTTGACTCTAGATTTAAGATAATAGGAGAAAAACTATTCTTACAAAGAGATAATGAATCAAGAATGTTAAGTACTGGGACTTCCCTGGTGGCACAGTAGTTAAGACACCACACTCTCAATGCAGGGGGCCTGGGTTCAATCCCTGGCCCGAGAACTAGACCCCACATGCATGCCACAACTAAGAGTTCTCATGCCACAACTAAGGAGCCCACGAGCCACAACTAAGGAGCCCACATGCTGCAACTAAGGAGCCCACCTGCCACAACTAAGGAGCCCACCTGCCGTAACTAAGACCCAATGCAACCAAATAAATAAATAAATATTTTTTTAAAAAATAATGTTAAGCACTTAATACTTTCTGTGTTGTTATTTATGGAGTATTTGTACCCTACAAGTAAGGCTGAGATTGCCCCTTGACCTTGGCTGTAGTTACAGGTTACTCAAACCTTTGCTCCTCCTGACTTGTTTTAGAAACAGAGAAAGGTTTGTGTGTTGGGCTGCTAGGAGGTATCTTGCTGGGTCCCCCTTCTGCCCGATGAATTGATTTCCCTGGCACAGTGGTGGATCTGGGCATGAGGGCACTATTTGTGCCACCTTATTCCAGGAGATGGACAAATGACTCAAGGTGAACTCATTGAAACTTCCCCATGATCTGAGATTTCCTCTCTCCTGATAATATAAATAATTTTAAACAACCTGAGTCATGGGTCAAAGAAGAGCTATAAACTGAAGTTGCAGAATTTCTAAAATGCAATGATAATGAAAACCATATATCAGTGCTCAAAAATGTCATAGCCCTAAATATTTACATTACTTTAAAAAGAAGGAATAAAAATAAATGAATTAAGCTATTAACTTAGAATAAGTTAATTTTCATTTTGTAAATGGCTGTCAACCATGAGTCATTCTCAACCTTGAGAGACCCCTGCAGTTCCTTGCTATGTTGCCCCCTTAGAGGACCTCTAACAACAGAGAGTTTTGCTTCCTTAAGGTCAGCAGAAGACTCTCTGACATCTAAACCCATTATTAAAGCACTCAACTGATTAGGTCAGACCCATTCAGGACAATCTTCCTCTTGATTAGTTTAAAGTCAACTGATTAGAGACCTTAATCACATCTACAAATCTATTCACTTTTCCCATGTAATCTAATCTAATCACAGCAGTGAAACCCATCATATTCACAGATCCTGTCCACAATCAAGTGTAGGGATTATACAGGAAGTGTATGCTGAAAGGCAGGAATCTTGGGGGTCATCTTAGAATTCTTCCTAATTCCATTTGAAGTTAAGTGAAGTATCTCATTTAATTTTATCCAGAAAGCACTGCATTTTTTCCAGCACCACTCACTGAATAATTCTTTTTTTAACAGGTTTCAGATGACACATTTATCATATATTAATTTATAATATGTTTCTCAGTATCTATTTGGCTGTATTTCTGGAATTTTTATTCTGATTTATTGGTTTGTCTGAAGACCTCGTAATATTTTAATATCTGGTAGGGCTAGTTCTACATCACTATTCTTTTTTTTTTTTTTTAAGAATTTTAATATTTTATTCTTGCTTTTTAATTTCCTATGTAAAATTTAGGAACAACTTGTATAGAAAAAAATAAATTTGTTGTATTTTTACTAGGACCACATTAAATTAGCAAATTAACTTAGCAGAAACTGATTTGAATCCTAATCAAGCATATGATATGTCTTTCCATTAATTCAAGTGCTCTATATGTGTCTTTTCTTTGTATTTAAATGTTTTATTCATAGAGGACTTGCAAACTTATGAAAAAAATAGGTTTGGGATTTTACTTTTTTCCATTCTTGGAATAGTTCCAATAGCATTGGAGTTACCTTTTTTTAAGATTTTATGAAATTCTTGTAAAATTGCCTGGGTCTGGTAATGTTTTTAGACGATCACGCTTTGACAGCTGCTATTTCTTTTTGAAAATTGGTCTGTTTATATATTCATTATTTTTTATGGTAATTTATTCATTCCATCCAGGTTTTTCAGTTTGTTTGCATAGAGTTAAGCAGAGTAATCTCAGAATTCTTGAAAGTCCTCCTTTCTGTGATAACTTTCCTACTGTCATTTATCAATCTATATAGTTATACTTTCCTTATATTTTTCCTTAACCCATTTATGTACTCTGTTATTTTGCACAAAGACTGAGGTTTTAAATTATTTATCACTTCAATTTTCTATTTTTTAAATTCATTAATTCTGCTTTTATCTTTACTAATACATCCTTCTGTTTTCTTAAGTTTATTTTGTTTTTCCTTTTCAAACCTTTTTAAGTTAATAGCTTAATTCATTTATTTTTATTCCTTCTTTTTTAAGTAATGTAAATATTTAGGGCTATGACATTTTTGAGCACTGATATATAGTTTTCATTATTATTGCATTTTAGAAATTCTGCAACTTCAGTTTATAGCTCTTCTTTGACCCATGACTCAGGTTGTTTAAAATTATTTATATTATCAGGAGAGAGGAAATCTCAGATCATGGGGAAGTTTCAATGAGTTCACCCTGAGTCATTTGTCCATCTCCTGGAATAAGGTGGCACAAATAGTGCCCTCATGCCCAGATCCACCACTGTGCCAGGGAAATCAATTCATCGGGCAGAAGGGGGACCCAGCAAGATACCTCCTAGCAGCCCAACACACAAACCTTTCTCTGTTTCTAAAACAAGTCAGGAGGAGCAAAGGTTTGAGTAACCTGTAACTACAGCCAAGGTCAAGGGGCAATCTCAGCCTTACTTGTAGGGTACAAATACTCCATAAATAACACAGAAAGTATTAAGTGCTTAACATTCTTTTTTAAAAATATTTATTTATTTATTTATTGTTCTAATTCTGTGAAGAATGTCATTGGTAATTTGATAGGGATTGCACTGAATCTGTAGATTGCTTTGGGTAGTATAGTCATTTTCACAATATTGATTCTTCTAATCCGAGAACATGGTATATTTCTCCATCTGTTTATGTCATCTTTGATTTCTTTCATCAGTGTTTTATAGTTTTCTGAGTATAGGTCTTTTGCCTCCTTAGGTAGGTTTATCCCCAGGTATTTTATTCTTTTTGTTGCAATGGTAAATGGGAGTGTTTCCTTAATTTGTCTTTCTGCTCTTTCATTGTTAGTGTATAGGAATGCAAGAGATTTCTGTGCATTAATTTTGTATCCTGCAACCTTACCAAATTCATTGATTAGTTCTAGTAGTTTTCTGGTGGCATCTTTAGGATTTTCTATGTATAGTATCATGTCATTTGCAAAGAGTGACAGTTTTACTTCTTCTTTTCCAATCTGGATTCCTTTTATTTCATTTTCCTCTGTGATTGCCATGGCTAGGACTTCCAAAACTATGTTGAATAAGAGTGGCAAGAGTGGACATCCTTGTCTTGTTCCTGATCTTAGTGGAAATGCTTTCAGTTTTTCACCGTTGAGAATGATGTTTGCTGTGGGTTTGTCATATGTGGCCTTTATTATGTTGAGGTAGGTTTCCTCTATGCTCATTTTCTGGAGAGTTTTAATCATAAATGGGTGTTGAATTTTGTCAAAAGCTTTTTCTGCATCCATTGAGATGATCGTATGGTTTTTATTCCTTAATTTGTTAATATGGTGTATCACACTGATTGATTTGCATATACTGGAGAATCTTTGCGTTCCTGGGATAAAAATCACTTGATCATGTATGATCCTTTTAATGTGCTGTTGGATTCTGTTTGCTAGTATTTCGTTGAGGATTTTTATGTCTATGTTCATCAGTGATATTTGTCTGTAATTTTCCTTTTTTTTTGATATCTTTGTCCGGTTTTGGTATCAGAGTGATGGTGACCTTGTAGAAAGAATTTGGGAGTGTTCCTCCCTCTGCAATTTTTGGAAGAGTTTGAGAAGGATAGGTGTTAGCTCTTCTCTAAATGTTTGAAAGAATTCACCTGTGAAACCATCTGGTCTAATATTTTTAAATTTATTTATTTTATTTTTAATTTATTTTTGGCTCCATTGGGTCTTCGTTGCTGTGCGTGGGTTCTCTCTAGTTGCGATGAGAGAGGGTTACTCTTTGTTGCACTGGGCGGGTCTCTTTTTGTGGAACATGGGCTCTAGGCACACGGGCTTCAGTAGTTGTGGCTCACGTGTGTGAGCTCTAGAGTGCAGGCTCAGTAGTTCTGGTGCATGGGCTTAGTCGCTCTGCAGCATGTGGGATCTTCCAGGACCAGGGCTCAAATCCATGTCCCCTGCATTGACAGATGGATTCTTAACCACTGTGCCACCAGGGAAGACCCATTTCTAATTTTATTGATTTGCGTCCTCTCCCTTTTTTTCTTGATGAGTCTGGCTAAAGGTTTATCAATTTTGTTTACCTTCTTAAAGAACCAGGTTTTAGTTTTATTGTCCTTTGCTACAGTTTTCTTCATTTCTATTTTATTTATTTCTGCTCTGATCTTTATGATTTCTTTCCTTCTCCTGGCTTTGGGTTTTCTTTGTTCTTCTTTCAGTAGTTACTTTAGGTGTAAGGTTGGATTGTTTATTTGAGATTTTTCTTGTTTCTTGAGGTGAGACTAAATTGCTATAAACTGCCCTCTTAGAACTGCTTGCTGCATCCCATAGGTTTTGGGTCATCATTAATTTCTATGTATTTTTTTATTTCCTCTTTCATTTCTTCAGTGATCTCTTATTTAGTAGCACACTGCTTAGCCTCCATGTATTTGTGTTTTTTATGGTTTTATTCCTGTAATTGATTTCTAGTCTCATAGTGTTGTGATCAGAAAAGATGCTCGATACAATTTCAGTTTTTTAAAATTTACGAAGTCTTGATTTGTGACCCAGTATATGATCTATCCTGGAGAATGTTCCATGTGCACTTGAGAAGAATGTGTATTCTGCCACTTTTGGGTGGGATGACCTATAAATATCAATTAAATGTATCCAGTCTTTTGTGTCATTTAAATCTGCGTTTCCTTATTTATTTTCTGTTTGGATGATCTGTCCATTGTTGTAAGTGGGCTGTTAAAGTCCCCTACTATTATTGTGTTACTGTCAATTTCCCCTTTTATGGCTGTTACCATTTGCCTTATGTATTGAGGTGCTCCTCTGTTGGGTATATATATATTTATAATTATATATATTTACATATATATATTGGATTGATCCCTTGATCATTATGTAGTGTCCTTCCTTATCTCTTGTAACAGTTTATTTTGAAGTCTATTTTAACTGATACAAGTATTGCTACTCCAGCTTTCTTTTGATTTCCATTTGCATGGAACATCTTTTTCCATCCCCTCACTTTCAGCCTGTATGTGTCCCTAGGTCTGAAGTGGGTCTCTTGTAGACAACATGTATATGGGTCTTGTTTTTGCATCCATTCTGGCAGTCTGTGGCTTTTGGTTGGGTCATTTCATCCATTTACATTTAATGTAATTTTCGATATGTATGTTCCTATTACCATTTTCTTAATTATTTTAGGGTTTTTTGGGGGGGTCTTTTTCTTCTCTTGTGTTTCCCATCTAGGGAAGTCCCTTTAGCATTTGTTGTAAAGCTGGTTTGCTGGTGCTGAATTCTCTTAGCTTTTGCTTGTCTGTAAAGCTTTTGATTTCTCCATTGAATCTGAATGAGGTCCTTGCTGTGTAGAGTAATCTTGGTTGTAGGTTTTTCTCTTTCATCACTTTAAGTATATCCTGCCACTCCCATCTGACCTGCAGAGTTTCTGCTGAAAAATCAGCTGATAACTTTATGGAGATTACCTTGTATGTTATTTTTTGCTTTTCTCTTGTTGCTTTTAATATTTTTCTATAAATTTAATTTTTGTTAGTTTGATTAATATGTGTCTTGGTGTGTTTCTCCTAGGGTTTCTCCTGTATGAACTCTCTGTGCTTCCTGGACTTGGGTGACTATTTCCTTTCCCATGTTAGGGAAGTTTTCAACTATAATCTCTTCAAATATTTTCTCAGATCCTTTCTTTTTCTCTTCTTCTTCTGGGACCCCTATAATTCGAATGTTGGTGCATTTAGTGTTGTCCCAGAGGTCTCTGAGATTGTCTTCAATTCTTTTCATTCTTTTTTCTTTATTCTGTTCCTCAGCAGTTATTTCCCCCATTCTGTCTTCCAGCTCACTTATGCATTCTTCTGTCCCAGTAATTCTGTTACTGATTCCTTCTAGTGTATTTTTCATTTCAGTTATTGTGTTGTTCATCTCTGTTTGTTCTTTAGTTCTTCTAGATCTTTGTTAAGCACTTCTTGAATTTTCTCGATCCATGCCTCCATTCTATTTCCGAGATTCTAGGTCACCTTTACTATCATTACTCTGAATTCTATTTCAGGTAGGTTGCCTGTTTCCTCTTCAGTTATTTAGTCTTGTAGGTTTTTACCTTGTTCCTTCATCTATAACATATTTTTTTTGTCATCCCATTTTTTTTTTTGATGGGTGGGATTGTGTTCCTGTCTTACTGGTTGTTTGGCCTGAGGCTTCCAGCACTAGAATTTGTAGGCTGTTGGGTAGAGATGGGTCTTGGTGCCGAGATGTGGACCTCTGGGGGACCTCACTCTGATGAATAGTCCCTGGGGTCTGAGGTTCCATGTTAGTTCAGTGGTTCAGACTTGGAGGTCCCACCACAGTAGCTGAGGCCTGAGTCCTGGCTCATGAATCAAGATCCTGCAAGCTGTGCAGGGCAGCAAAAAAAAAAAAAAAAAGAAAGAAAAGGAAAAAAGAAAAAAAGGAGGAGAACAATAACAAAGAGTAAAAAATAAAACAAGATTAGAAAACTAACTGATAGGTTAGAAAAAATAAAAATATAGAGGAAACAACAACCAGAAGGCAAAACAAAACCGCCATAGCAAAAAGGAGGAAAAAAAAAACAAAACGAGAAAGGCCTTGGCTGTTGGGGGCATGGTTTAGGCAGCAGGTAGGGTCTAGGCTTAGAACCCATGCCACTAGAAAAGGCCCTGGAGGTGCTGAGGGGCAGAGCTTAGGCTCAGCATGGCCGGAGGGGCCCCAGAGTGCCTCCAGCCTCAGTGGGTGGAGGACCAGGCCCAGGACCCCAGCAGGCTTCCGGTGGGGGAAACTAGGCACATCTCCCCTGATCCTCCCATCCTGGAGGGTCCCTCCCCATCTGCCTCTTCTCTTCTTACCCCCCTCCCTCCCTCCCACACCCCTAGGACTCACGCGGCTGGAGCGGGCCTTGGAGGGCAGTGGACCTGCCTTTGGAGCCAGCAGGCTTCCCGGGGCCCAAGTAGGCAGGGGAAACACCAGCTACACTTCCCCTGATCCTCCAGTCCTGGAGGGTCCCTTCCATCCATCTCTCTTCCTCTTCCCCCCTCCTCCCTCCCTCCCACGCCCCTAGGACCCACATGGCCAGAGGGGTCCTTGGAGGGTGGAGGACCATGCCTGGGAGTCCAGCAGGCTGCCCAGGGCCTGAGTGCACAAGGGAAATGCTAGGTGCATTCCCCCCGATCCTCCAAACCCCCAAAGATCCCTCCAGGTGTGGGAACTCCACTCCCCCAGCCACCCCTCAGGATCTGGCCTCCACTTCTCCTCCCCCCTCATTCCCCCCACATCCTACCCAGTTGCTCAGGGTTTCCTCCCAACCCCTTGTGTGTCAAGGTGCCCCACCAGTGTCTGGTAGGTGCCCTAGTTGTGGGGAGACACCTATTTTATACATAATAGTTTGTACCTCTTAATCCCCTTCTCCTATCTTGCTCCTCCCCCTTCCTTCTTCCCAATGGTAACCACTAGTTTTTTCCTTATGTCTGTGAGTCTGTTTCTGTTTTATGATATTAATCCCTTTGTTTTATTTTTTAAATTCCACATATAAGTGATAACATAGAGTATTTGTCTTTCTCTGTCTGAATTATCTCACTAGGCATAATATCATCCAGGTCCATCCATGTTGTTGCATGTGGAACCAGGTCCTGGGCCCTCTGGTGGACAGGGCCGTGTCCTGGGGTGGCTGTGGGCTTAGGGTGTCTTTAGGCAGCCTGCCTGCTGGTAGGTGGCTCTGTGTCTCCACCTCACTAGTTGCTTGGCCTGAGGCATTCTCAATACTGGTGCCAACAAGCTGATGGAAGGGGCTGGTCCCAGTGCTAATAAGCTAGAGGGAGGATTCCAAAATGGCCCTTGCCAGCACCAGTGTCCTTCTGGTAGAACAAGCTCCCAGAATGGCTGCCTCCAGCATCCGTGTCCCCTAGGTGAGCTCCATTTGCCTCCTGCCTCTATGGGAGACTCTCCAAGATCAGCAGGTGGGTCTGACCATTTCAAATTACTGCTTCTACCTTGTCTCCCAGAACATTTGAGAATTTGTGTGTGCCCTTTAAGAGTGAAGTTTCTATTTCCAACAACCCTCTGGTTCTCCTGAAAGTAAGCCCTCCTGGCCATCAAAGCCAAAGTGCTGGGGGCTCATCTTCCTGGTTCAGGACCCCTGGGCTGGGGAATTTCATGTGAGGCTTGGACCTATTGCTCCTTTGGGAGAACCTCTGAAATTGTAATTATCCTCTCATTGTAGGTTTCCCATTTGGGAGTATAGGTATTTACTATACTGTGGCTGCACCCTTACTACCCATCTCATTTTGGTTCCTTCTTTATACCTTCAGTTGTAGAAGATCTTTTCTGCTAGATTTTGGTCTTTCTCATCAATAGTTGCTCTGTAAATAGTTGTAATTTTGGTGTGCCTGTGGGGAGAGGGGGGCTCAGGGTCTCCATTTCATACTCACCAACTTAGCTAAGTTCAATTCTTTGTGGTTTATTTCACAGAAATAATTATTTCTTTTACCATTTAAAAAATATTTATTATGAAGTGCTTAGTACCAAATATCAACTATTCCATGGCATTATTTTTGGAGTACATTCTGTTCTTGATATTGCTAATCACTTTTATCTTTTTTCTATAGTATCATTTTATCAATTCTGTGTCAGTTTCTTTTCTGTCAGTTTTAATGAGTGAGATTTCCCTGTACTGGTTATTTGCAGTTGTTTCCTATGGAAGGGTTCAGAGCATTGCTATTAAATCTACACTGCCAAGGATACCTTAATTTAACACCATGCAATTAAAAAAGCACTTTGACACATGCTCTTATTTTTATTTTCATCCTACTACAACCTGGTGAACCAGATAGGATAATTATTATATATTTTTCAGAGGTGGATGTTTGAGATCAAACAGATTGTAAAATGTTTCCAAGTAGTAAGTGATTAAAACCTAGTCTCCAAGTCTAGACTTCACTACCAAGTATATGGAAATTAATACCTCTCTTTGTACTTAGCGTAAGTATCTTTCTAGGTGCTTTTAGCCCATCTTAAAATTGGCAGTGAGGGGGCTTCCCTGGTGGCGCGGTGGTTGAGAGTCTGCCTGCTAATGCAGGGGACACGGGTTCGAGCCCTGGTCTGGGAGGATCCCACATGCTGTGGAGCGACTAGGCCCATGAGCCACAACTGCTGAGCCTGTGCATCTGGAGCCTGTGCTCCGCAACAAGAGAGGCCACGATAGTGAAGAGGCCTGTGCACCGCGATGAAGAGTAGCCCCCGCTTGCCGCAACTGGAGAGGGCCCTTGCACAGAAATGAACACCCAACACAGCCAAAAATAAATATAAAAATAAATTAATTAATTAAAAAAAATTTGGCAGTGAGACATAACTTTTGTTATTGTTATGAAATGACTCAATAAAAGAGTAAATTTATCTATTGTTCATTTCCTTCTTATATGAACTTTAAATTATATAGAATTTGGGATTATCTAAAGGAAATATTTGCTTAATTGACATTAATAGGATCTATTTCCTATTCAGTGGATAATTAGCTGGTTATTCAACTTCATGGATCTCAGTTTCTTTACCTTTATAAAGCCTAAGTTTAAACCCAAATATATGAAACTAATATTCAACGAGACTAATTCTCAATACGTACTGAACTGAGACAAAACCATGGCATCTTGAATCAAACACAAGATTGAAACACAAGATGAGACTCTCATAACCCTACCTTTCTGCAAGTATAACAGGACATTCTATGGACCCCCCCCCCACATACACACACACTGTGTCATTCTCAGCCTTAGTTCTCCTCCCTGCACAAAAGAGAGCATCTCAAGGTAAGACAAACTGAAACCAATGTCCGAGGTAATTCCATGGGGCAGAGAATGTGAAATCCTCTTCTTCCTTTTTTTTCCTCCATTTTGTTCTTACCTCTCTGTCTCTCCCCTCATTGCCTTTCTTTGATGTAACGTTGAATATTGTTGCACTTCTTTGACTCAACAAACACGTAGTTTATGCCTACCACATGCCAACACGGTGTTAAGTACTAGAGTTCGTGATTGAGAAACAACTCTTACTGAAAGTTATAAGACTTTGAAGCCTCTTAGATAGCCTCATCTACCAGAGAGCAGACAGCAGAAACAAGAAGAACTACAATCCTGCAGCCTGTGGAACGAAAACCACATTCACAGAAAGATAGCCAAAATGAAAAGGCAGAGGACTATGTACCAGATGAAGGAACAAGATAAAACCCCAGAAAAACAACTAAATGAAGTGGAGATAGGCAGCCTTCCAGAAAAAGAATTCAGAGTAATGATAGTGAAGATGATCCAGGACCTCGGAAAAAGAATGGAGGCAAAGATCAAGAAGATGCAAGAAATGTTTCACAAAGACCTAGAAGAATTAAAGAACAGAGACAACTGTTTGAATACAATAACTGAAATGAAAAATACACTGGAAAGAATCAATAGCACAATAATTGAGGCAGAAGAACGGATAAGTGACCTGGAAGACAGAAAGGTGGAAATCACTGCTGCAGAACAGAATAAAGAAAAAAGAATGAAAAGAAATGGAGACAACCTAAGAGACCTATGGGAAAACATTAAACACGCCAACATTCACATTATAGGGGTCCCAGAAGGAGAAGAGAGAGAGAATGGACACAAGAAAATATTTGAAGAGATTATAGTCCCAAACTTCCCTAACATGGGAAAGGAAATAGCCACTCAAGTCCAGGAAGTGCAGAGAGTCCCAGGCAGGATAAACTGAAGGAGAAACACACTGAGATGCATAGTAATCAAATTGACAAAAATTAAAGACAAGGAAAAGTTATTAAAAGCAACAAGGGAAAAACAACAAATAACTTGCAAGAAACTCTCATAAGGTTAACAGCTGATTTCTCAGCAGAAACTCTACAAGCCAGAAGGGAGTGGCACGATATATTTGAAGTGATGAAAGAGAAGAACTTACAATCAAGATTACTCTACCCAGCAAGGATGTCATTCAGATTCAATGGAGAAATTAAAAGCTTTACAGACAGGCAAAATCTAAGAGAATTCAGCACCACTAACCCAGTCCTACAACAAATGCTAAAGGAATTTCTCTAAGTGGGAAACACAAGAAGAAAAGGACCTACAAAAACAAACCCAAAATAATTAAGAAAATGGTAATAGGAACATATATATTGATAATTACCTTAAATGTGAATGGATTAAATCTCCCAACCAAAAGACACAGGCTTGCTGAATGGTTGCAAAAACAAGACCCATATATATGCTGTCTACAAGAGACCCACTTCAGACCTAGGGACACATACAGGCTGAAAGTGAGGGGATGGAAAAAGATGTTCCATGCAAATGGAAATCAAAAGAAAGCTGGAGTAGCAATACTCATATCAGATAAAATAGACTTTAAAATAAAGAATGCTATGAGAGACAAGGAAGGACACTACATAATGATCAACAGATCAATTCAAGAAGACGATATAAAAATTAGGAATATATATGCACCCAATATAGGAGCACTTCAATACATAAGGCAAATGCTAAGAGCTATAAAAGAGGAAATCAACAGTAACATAATAATAGTGGGGGACTTTAACACCTCACTTACAACAATGGACAAATCATCCATACCAAAAATTAAGGAAACAAAAGCTTTAAATGACACAATAGACCAGATAGACTTAATTGATATTTATAGGACATTCCATCTGAAAACAGCAGATTACACTTTCTTCTCAAGTGCACATGAAACATTCTCCAGGATAAATCATATCTTGGGTCACAAAGCAAGCCTCAGTAAATTCACAAAAGTTGAAAATGTTCAAGCATCTTTTCTGACCACAACACTATGAGATTAGAAATAAATTACAGGGAAAAAAATGTAAAAAACACAAACACATGGAGGCTAAACAATACATTACTATATTTCCAAGAGATAACTAAAGAGATCAAAGAGGAAATCAAAAAATACCGAGAGACAAATGAAAATGAAAACACGATGATCCAAAACCTATGAGATGCAACAAAAGCAGTTCTAAGAGAGGAGTTTATAGCAATACAATCCTACCTCAAGAAACAGAAAAATAAACAATTTAACCTTACACCTAAAGGAACTAGAGAAAGAAGAGCAAACAAAACCCAAAGTTAGTAGAAGGAAAGAAATCATAAAGATCAGAGCGGAAATAAATGATATAGAAACAAAGAAAACAATTGCAAAGATCAATAAAACTAAAAGCTCGTTCTTTGAGACGATAAACAAAATTGAGAAACCATTAGCCAGACTTATCAAGAAAAAGAGGGAGAGGACTCAAATCAATAAAATTAGAAATGAAAAAGGAGATGTTACAACCGACACTGCAGAAATACAAAGCATAAGAGACTACTACAAGTAACTCTATGCCACTAAAATGGGCAACCTGGAAGAAATGGGCTAATTCTTAGAAAGGTATAACCTTCCAAAACTGAACCAGGAAGGAATAGAAATATGAACAGACCAATCACAAATAATGAAATTGAAACTGTGATTAAAATCTTCCAACAAAGAAAAGTCCAGGGCCAAATGGCTTCACAGGTGAATTCTATCAAACATTTAGAGAAGAGCTAACACCCATCCTTCTCAAACTCTTCTAAAAAATTTCAGAGGAAGGAATACTCCCAAATTCACTCTACAAGGCCACCCTCACCCTGATACCAAAACCAGACAAAGATACTACAAAAAAAGAAAATTATAGACCAATAATTAGAATTTTCTATATATAGAAAATATAGACCAATATAGATGCAAAAATTCTCAACAAAATACTAGCAAACAGAATCCAACAACACATTAAAAGGATCATACACTATGATCAAGTGGGATTTATCCCAGGGATGCAAGGATTCTTCACTACATGCAAATAAGTCAATGTGATACACCATATTAACAAATTGAAGAATAAAAACCATATGATCATCTCAATAGATGCAGAAAAAGCTTTTGACAAAATTCAACAATGATTTATGATAAAAAACTCCCCAGAAAGTGGGCATAGAGGGAACCTACCTCAACATAATAAAGACCATATATGACAAACCCACAGCAAACATCATTCTCAATGGTGAAAAACTGAAACCATTTCCACTAAGATAAGGAGCAAGACAAGGATGTCCACTCTCGCCACTCTTATTCAACATAGTTTTGGAAGTCCTAGCCATGACAATCAGAGAAGAAAAAGAAATAGACTAATCCAAATTGGAAAAGAAAAAGTAAAACCGTCACCGTTTGCAGATGACATGATACTATACATAGATAATCCTAAAGATGCCACCAGAAAACTACTAGAACTGATCAATGAATTTGGTAAGATTGCAGGATACAAAATTAATACACAGAAATCTCTTGCATTCCTATACACTAACAATGAAAGATCAGAAAGAGAAATTAAGGAAACAATCCCATTCACCATTGCAACAAAAAGAATAAAATACCTAGGAATAAACCTACCTAAGGAGGTAAAAGACCTATACTCAGAAAACTATAAGACACTGATGAAAGAAATCAAAGATGACACAAACGGATGGAGAGATATACTGCGTTCTTGGATTAGAAGAATCAATATTGTGAAAATGACTATACTACCCAAAGCAATCTACAGATTCAATGCAATCCCTATCAAATTACCAATGGCATTTTTTTACAGAACTAGAACAAAAAATCTTAAAATTTGTATGGAGACACAAAAGACGCTGAATAGCCAGAGCAATCTTGAGGGGAAAAAAACAGAGCTGGAGTAATCACACTCCCTGGCTGCAGAATATACTACAAAGCTACAGTAATGAAGACAATATGGTACTGGCAGAAAAACAGAAATATAGATCAATGGAACAGGATAGAAAGCCCAGAGATAAACCCACACATCTATGGTCAACTAATCTTTGAGAAAGGAGGCAAGGATATACAGTGGAGAAGACAGTCTCTTCAATAAGTGGTGCTGGGAAAACTGGACAGGTACATGTAAAAGTATGAAATTAGAACACTCCCTAACACCATGCACAAAAATAAACTCAAAATGGATTAAAGACCTAAATGTAAGACCAGACAACTCTTAGAGGAAAACATAGGCAGAACACTCTTTGACATAAATCACTGCAAGATCTTTTTTGACCCACCTCCTAGAGAAGTGGAAATAAAAAGAAAAATAAACAAATGGGACCTAATGAAACTTAAAAGCTTTTGCACAGCAAAGGAAACTATAAGCAAGATGAAAGACAACCTTCAGAATGGGAGAAAATATTTGCAAACAAATCAACAGACAAAGGATTAATCTCCAAAATATATAAATAGCTCATGCAGCTCCATATTTAAAAAAAAAACAAAACCCTATCGATAAATGGGCAGAAGACCTAAATAGACATTTCTCCAAAGAAGTCATACAGATGGCCAAGAGGCACATGAAAAGCTGCTCAACATCACTAATTATTAGAGAAATGCAAATCAAAACTACAATGAGGTATCACCTCACACCGGTTAGAATGGTTGGGCATCATCAGAAAATCTACAAATAAATGCTGGAGAGGGTGTGAAGAAAAGAGAGCCCTCTTGCACTGTTGGTGGGAATGTAAACTGATACAGCCACTATGGAGAACAGTATGGAGGTTTCTGAAAAAAGTAAAAATAGAATTACCATATGATCTAGCAACCCCACTCCTGGGCATATACCCAGAGAAAACCATAATTCAAAAAGACGCATGCATCCCAATGTTCGTTGCAGCACTATTTACAATAGCCAGGTCATGGAAGCAACCTAAATGCCCATCAACAGACGAATGGATAAAGAAGATTTGGTACATATATACAATGGAACATTACTCAGCCATAAAAAGGAAAGAAACTGGGTCGTTTGTAGAGATGTGGTTGGACCTAGAGACTGTCATACAGAGTGAAGTAAGTCAGAAAGAGAAAAACAAATATCGTATATTAACATATACATGTGGAATCTAGAAAGTGGTACAGTGAACCAGTTTGCAAGGCAGAAATAGAGACACAGATGTAGAGAACAAACGTATGGACACCAAGGATGGAAACTGGGGTGGGGGTGGTGGTGGTGGGTTGAACTGGGAGATTGGGATTGATATATATACACTAATATGTATAAAATAGATAACTAATAAGAACCTGCTGTATAAAATAAAATAAAATAAAATTCAAAAAAAAAAGAAAGTTATAAAACTTTGATCTACATATTCTGAAGAAAAAGCTATGGAAATTTAATCAATAAAGTAGGGAGGCTGTTGTACTATAGCTTATTGTTATCTCCAATCTGCAAATGTAACAACAAACATACTTTGTGGCTTTTATTTATTACATATCATTTTCTCCTTCAGCCAGATTTGTGGCTTATAAAAATAACCAAATATTTGCTTACAAATTGTTATAATGAAAATCTGTAGCCTGCTGCAATAAGATTCATGATCACAATAACTTTGAACGCATTCATTTGCTTTTGGAGTGTGGGGGAATAATTTAAATTAAAATTTTTTGCATAAATTATATATATGTTGAGTCCAAGATGCAGTGCAATTATGACAACATTTTTTAGAAGTTTAAAATTTATAAATACCTCTTTACATTTTGGTGGCACTAGATATTGTTTTCTAGAAAGCTATATTTTTTGTTGTTTGAATAGCAGTTAGCTGTTTTCACTTTCTCTAACAGATGGAACCAAAGCATTGTGAACATTTTTATTAAAACAACAAATGAAGCTATGAAAGAAATGTCACATTGCCAAGTATTCATCTTGCAAATTAAATTCTACAACTTAGCAGGTGGTTTAAGTTCCCTTTAGAAATTTAAAATCAGCTTATTTCATTTATCTGTGGTTTAACAGGGACACAGGTTCACTGCTGTATTCAGTTTCACAGAATCTCTTTGCATGTTTCTTAGAATTGACAGTTGGAAAAATATTTGCCAACTCTCACTCAAAACAGCTCACAAATGCCACATTCAGATGGCTGAGTCTTTGATTTCTTTCACTGTTAAAGTCTACTATTTGTCTCTGTAATCAGTTTCAAGGCCCGGATGGATTCAAAAATTTAAAGCCCACACTCGGTATGTTTTTTGTTTGTTTTTTCTATCATTTTGATAAACATTATCATTCAGGCACTGGCACTATACTATCCAATACAGAAAATTCCAATATTAGATAGTAATTGCTATAGACAGAAAATTTGTGTCTCCCCAAAATTCATATGTTGAAAACTTAATTCCCAGTGTGATGGTATCAGAAGTTGGAGCCCTTGGGAAGTGATTAGGTCATGAGGATGGAGCCCTCATGAATGGGATTAGTGCCCATATAAAAGAGACTCCAGAGAGTCTCCTCTCTCCTTCTGCCATGTGAGGACACAGTGAGAAGGCATCATCTATGAACCAGGATCTGAGCTCTCACCAGACACTGAATCTTCTGGCACCTTGATCTTGAACTTCCCAGCCTCAAGAACTTTGAGAAATAAAATTTCTGTTGTTTATTAGCCACCCAGTCTACAGTATTCTGTTAGAGTAGCCTGAACTGATTCTAGCTTAGAGAACAACAGTGAAGCAATTGACACTTCCAAGTCTCTACTGGGCTGTACTGATGAACTATCGTAAATTAGATATATTAAAGTACTGCCTTCTGCAGTCATTTCAGAGGTGATGAAGTAAACCTATCTTTTCTGCTTCTGAGTCAGTGCCATAAGATTAATTTCACAAAAACATCATTTTTCCTCCAAAAAAGTTTTTAATGTTTTCCCACTACCTACAGAATAAAACTTAGATTCATCATTCACAGACTTCAATTTTGCCTCCAAACTCTTTTTACAACTACCTCTGAAAAGGTCTTCTTGTTCCAGATAAACTGGTCTATTTATTAATTATCTCCCAAGCAAGTTGGTACTACTTTTCCTGCCCCTCTTTTCACTTTTTATATACCTTCTTCCTCCTCTTTGATTGTCTAAATCATTCTTTTCCCTGCAGGCACAACTTAAATCACAACACAATGAAATCCTTATTAACCACGCTAGATTATATTTGTTTCTACTTTAAACCTCTCTAGCATCACTTATTACATGATAGCTTGTATGGTTCTTTATATTCCATGTATACATTCTACCTCCCAATTAGAATGTAAGATCCTGAGGGTAGAGATGCCATTTTACACACCAGTATCTAGGACATAGTAATCAATAATATGTGTTGATGTTGGCAGGCTACATCAAAAATATAAAACATACTTATTGGTAGCTCATAGCCCTTGGGGTTTAAAATTATAGCTGAAGTTTTGCTTGTCTAGCATGCTTTCTCACTTCCTTTCTTCAGGCTTTTTTGGGGACTTCACCCTCACTCTATGTGGAGTTGTCAATTTTAGTGTTGAATTTTTAAGAACAGGCTAGTACATGAATTTGGATATGAGTAAATTCAAGCAAAAGTTGAATTCTCACTCACACTGTGTCCAGAGTGCTTTGGTTCTGAGCTTTTCTCCACATTACCCTTACTGTGGAACCCAGGTTAAGATTTCAGTCCCTATCTGGAACAATGAAGAAGCAAAGAAATAAACTGTGGCAAATTGTGCACTGGCTCTTAAAACTTGCCAAGGAAGTGACACACATACACTGGCAGAAGGCTAAACATCAATGAAATAGAATTGAGAAGCCAGAATTAAATCTTCACATTTATCATCAATTGATTGTTGACAAGGATACAGAGAAAAGTCAATGGGAGAAAAATAGTCCTTCTAACAGATGGTGTTGGGGCAATTAGATATCTGCATAAAAAAGAATAAAGTTGAACCACTACCTCACACCATATAGAAAAATTAATTCAAAATGGATCATAGACCTAAATGTAAAAGCTAAATGTGAAATATGAAATAAAAGGTAAATGTAAAATGTAAAGTTAAATGTAAAAGCTGAAATTATAAAACTCTTAAAAACAGGACTAAATCTTCAAGACCTCAGGTTTCCTATATATGATACAAACAAAAATGTTTCCTTATATATGGCACAAACAAAAGAAAAAATTAAAATGAAAAACTTTGAGCTTTAAAAGACTCTATCAAGAAAGTGAAAAGACAACCGAAGGAATGGGGGAACGTATTTGCAAACCATATATCTGACAAGGGACCTGTATCCAGAATATATAAAAAGTCTTACAACTCGACAATAAAAAGACAATCCAGTTAAGAATGGGCAAAAGATTTAAACAGACATTTCTCCAAAGAAGATGTACAAGTGACCAATAAGCACATGAAAAGATATTCAACATTGTTAGTCATTAAATAAATGCAAACCAAAGTCACAACAAAGTACCCTCAAGAATAGTTAAATTTAAACGATAGAAAATAAGAAGTGTTGGTGGAGAAACTGAAACCCTTATACATTGCTGGTAGGAACGTAAAATAGTTCAGCTTCTTTAGAAAACAGCTTAGCAGTCCCTCAAAAAGATAAACATAGAGTTACCACATGACCCAGCAGTCTCACTCTTAAGTATATATGCAAAAGAAATAAAAAGAAACAAAAACCTGTAAACAAATGTTCGTAGCAGCATTATTCATGATAGCCAAAATGTGGAGACAACCAAAAGGGCCATCAATGGGTGAATGGATAAACAAAATGTAATAGTAAATCTATACATTGAAATATTACCCAACCATAAAAAGGAATGAAATACTGATTCTGCTACAACTTGGATGAACCTTGAAAACATTATGTTAAGTGAAAGAAGCCAGTTATGAAAGGCCACACATTGTATGAAACATCCAGAATAGGAAAATCTGCAGAGACAGAAAATAGGTTAGCAATGTGCAGGGGCTGGTGGGAGAGGAAAATGGGGAGTGACTGCTAATGAATATGGGATTTCATTTTGGAGTGATGAAAACTTTCTGGCATTCGATAGAGGTGACAGATGTACAACTCTGTGAATATACTGAAAACCACTGAATCATACAATTGAAGATGGTGGATTTTATGGTTTGTGAATTATTCCTCAATAAGGCTGTTATTTTTTAAAGTGATATCCATTACTTCTGCTCCCTTTCATTGGTCAATGTCACATGGCCATAAGTTACCCCCAATGAAACAGGGAAGTGCAGTCCTACCTTGTGATGGAAGGAAAGTGGAAATATCTGGTGAACTGCATTAATGTCTATAAGCAATGCCCTCAGCCTTTAGTTATACAGGTAAGCATGAGTCTCAGGGTAGGCCAATCATGACACTACAACCTCCTAGACACAGTGATTGGTCCTGTAGTGGGCATGTAGCATAAGCAAGGACAACAAGTCCTTTTATGGCATGGATGTATGTTACACACAGAAAAACTGAGGTATTACTAAACAGGAGGATGGGAGTCGGGGAGTATCAGAAGCCATATATAAGATATCAGCCTTGTGGAGAGAACGTGCATCCAGCTATGACTTTTCACCCCCTGGATTTTCAAGACGCAGAAGAATTCTGATTAATGAGTCATTAACAAAAAAACGGGATTCTAATCTTATAATTCTTTGCTCAACTGGTGTCTCACATGTTTCCTGAAAATTCTGACAGTGTTTCTTCTTTGCCACCTTCTGGGATCTGCTCTCTTCCCCTCACATTGTTTCCAATGCCTTAAGGGAAGGATTCTCCTTCTACCCAGGCTCTCATGCTCCCCCTTGCCTACAACCTCAGAATCCATCTTTGATGTTGCCCCAGATTGAAAGATTTTTAATGGGGCTCATTCCTTCTGTGTTTTACTGCCTTTGCTGAACAGCTTCTAAAATGGCTCCCAATCATCCCCAACTCTTCACATATGTATGTGTGAGGGTGGGCTGGACCCTTGAGAGTAGGCTGGACCTGGTGACCTGCTGCTAGCAAATAGAATGCTGCAAAAGTGATGGGATGCCACTTCCAAGATCAGGTTATAAATGACTCCAATTTCTGATTTGCTTGCCCTCTCTTGCTCTCTCTCTTGCTCACTCCGATAGATGGAGACACCATGTTGTCAGTTGCCCTGTGGATAGGCCCACGTGGCAAGGAACTGAGGGCTGCCTCCAGCCAAAAATCCACAAGAAACTGAATCCTGTCACCATCACTTGGGTGAATATGGGAGTGTACATTCCCCAGTTGACCCTTGAGATTTCTGCAGCCCAGCTGATACCTCGATTACAGCCTGTGAGAGACCTTGAAACAGAGGCCCCAGCTAAGCCATGTCCAAGTTTCTGACACATACAAACTGTGAGATCATAAATATTGTTTTAAGTCACTAAGTTTTGGTGTAATTTGTTATGCAGTGATAGATAACCAATATAGTGCCCCTTCCTCAAAATCTTGCCACAAGATTGGGAGCCCTTATGTCTAACTTTGTCCTAAACTACTCTCAAAAATTATCCATTCTGGAATTCCCTGGTGGTCCAGCGGTTAGGACTTGGCACTTTCAGTGCCTGGGCCTGGGTTCAATCCCTGGTTGGGGAACTAAGATCCTGCAAGCCACGCAGCAAAGCCAAATATATATATATATCTCCATTCCCGTTGACTCCTTATTCAAGGCCCTGAACCAAGCAGATTTACCCTGCTTCTCTTCCTTTGAGTGAACTGCTTCCTCACCTCAGTATGCTGCCTGGGGAGATTAAAAAGGGCCTCATGCCTCCTTCCTTGCTTGGTGGTCTTAACCCAGAGTTTCAGCCCAATGTGCCCCATAGTTTCTTTTCCCAGATGCCACAGGCTGCTTTCATACTACTAGAGCCTCATTGCTCCTGGACACTCTCCAAAATGCTCCAATTTGCAGTGAGCATGTAGCTAATTACCCACTATAGGAATCTCATAATAATAAGTTTCGGGACTGGATAGAATCAGGATAGTAGTAAAGTACAGAATAGGCTTAAGTAGGCTTCTTATATGAGCAAGTGTTGGTTCTACAATAAGCATGTGATGTCATGGCTACTTTCAATCTTCTGGTGGCCCATCCATCTCTACAGTAATGCCCCAGCTACTCAGCATTCTCCCTCTCATGCTGCCCCCACAATGCCTCCTCACATCCTGAGTCCAACCATGCTGCATTCCTTGGCAATCCCTAGACTTGCTAGGATCTCTCATGTCGGGTGTCTGGCATATGGTTCCCTCTGTCAAGAATACTCATTTCTAGATTACCTTGTGCTTCAAAACTTAGCTCATACAGCACTCTCACACTCTCCAGGAATGTCAAGTCTCCTCTCCACCCTGTCCTTCCTCCACAAACTCTCCCCCAGGGTAGAGCAATATTGTTAAGATTGGTCACTTAAAGGCATTTTACTGATCACCATGAAAGAAAAGGAGCTTTTCCTTGGGCTAAGCAAAGGGGTCAAAAGGTGAATCCACATAAGGCAGTACTGTGGTCTCCTGATGTATTGTGAAGAGGTGCAGAGAACTCAGAACATGCTCCTGCAGCCTTAACCTGCAATGGCCTGAGCTAGGTGGGAGCCAGGGTGAAGGATAGAAGGAGGCAAAGGAGGACTTTGAGGCCACTTTCGTTCTGAGCAACTTGGCTTATGTAATTCCCATGGTCTGTCCTAATTCATTATTTCAACTGATTTAGGGCCAAATCTGATCATTAGTTTCTGTGCATACATTTCTCTGTGGAACATTGAAATGAGGGACTACTGATTAAAAAAGGATTGGATAATCCAGGTCCCAGCTATCTGTGTCTTTCTATGTAAATGTATATGACATCCTATTTGATGGGACTTTCTTCCTCTGGGAGGCTCTCTGTGGCTCCCAGGCTGAGTTGGGTTTGTTCCCTGGCTCCTGTAAGACTTCATACTTACATCTGATATAACACATTACACTTTGATTATTCTTTAACTCATGTGTTTCTCCACCAGATGGGGAGGTTCTTGAGAGGAATGATCATGTCATTCAACTTTGTGTCCTCAGTATCTTGTATGGTTCTTGTCCCATGGTATTTTCTCAACATTTAAAATATTTAATATATGAATTATACATATATGAATATATATATGTGAATATATTTAATATAGGAATCAATGCTATATGATTCCTTAGTTCTTTTTTTACATTTTAATTAATTAATTAATTTATTTATTTACTTATTTTTATTTTTTTATTGGGGTATAGTTGTTTTACAATGTTGTGTTAGTTTCTACTGTACAGTGAAGTGGAGTTCCCTGTGCTATACGGCAGGTTCTTATTAGTTATCTATTTTACACATATTAGTGTATATATGCCAATCCCAGTCTCCCAATTCATCCCCCCCACCCCAGATGCCTTGGTTCTTATCCCATCTTTGTCACATGATAACAATTGATCATTACAGTATCTTGACTTGTTCTGTTATTAGTTAGCATTTACAAGTCTCATCCCTCCATTCAGAAATCACATTCTGTCCATTTCCATTTGATGTCAATTCCTGTTCCTGTCTTATCCCCTTTTTAGTTGGTCTTGATGACTCCTCATGTCTACAGTCTGCTCTGAGCTGCTTCAAAATTAAATGAGATGATATTGAATCTGTATATCAATTTTTTCATCCAAGGAATCAATAGAGTGTGAAATGTTCAAGCCTGAGACAGGGTTGGTGAGTGAGCCCATGAATCTATCTAGGAGAACCCTGTAAATAATTGGGGTTGAGGCTGCTTAACTGGCTCTTTCTGCTTGGGTTTCTAGGGCTCCTCTGTCTTGGCCAACCCCTCCCACACGCGGATACCCACTCACACATTCAACTTGAACCACAGTGGTCAGAGCCCTGGCTCCCCAGGGAAGCTCAGCCAATATGTCCTGGCAGCAGCTGGGATCTGCCCATTACCTTGCTCCTGCCAGCCCTACCCCAAGAGGATTGAGCCAGCCTGCCCTCTCTTGATTTGGTGTTACTAGTAACATAAAAGACTTAGCCAGTGTCTAAAATATAGTAGACAGTTATCATTTCACTTCTCCCGTGTAACAAAGTGGTCACCTGGGGCCGCTTCCCCTCAGACAGTGGAAAGTCCTGTCCACAGGCCAGTGCCCATCTGGACCCTCCCTGTGGTTCCCCACAGCCTCCTTCCCTCAACTCCTCTCAGAAGGCTGAACATCCATCTCTACATTTACACCAGTTTCTACAAGATATCCAACCAAATGAAATAGGTTGTGATTGTCTGGATTTTTATTCAAGCTGGGAGGCTCTGGGAGCATGAGGGTCTCCAATGCAGCCTTTACAGTCTGAATCCATCTGCCTTTTTCACCTACTGGTGTCCTCCCAGGTGACCTAACATGCTGAGCACACCCCCAGGGACATGTGTCTGGCCCTCGTACTCACAGCAGTGCCTCTGCCAGGAGTTTTAGTTTTAAAAGTTTCCTCCTTCTCATTATACTTGTCTTGGATGCACTTTCGAGTATGATTTGGCACTGTGTCTGATAACAGTTACTTTTCTCACCTATTCAACCACCTTCCTCCCTTTTTTCTGGTGCTAGTTCTAGAATTAGGCTACATTTGCCATGCCTTGGGTGTGTTGACCTGTTCCCCGGCATTTCGCATCCCCTTCCCCAGCTGATCCTGCGTTGTTTACCACTAAACCCCTGCTTTGGGAAAACCCTAACAATTGACTGGGACAGCAAAGCTTTTTCCATTTCACTGATGTGCGTGCTGAGCCTGAGGCAGTGTTTTCTCCTAGATCTGCATGCAGGGAGGCAGATTAATCAAAAAGATCTTAAGCAGGCACTGTTTGTTTTGCATGAACAAACAGCAATTGTTCTTTGTTTAAATTTAATAGTTAAAAATGAACAGTTCCGGTGATAATTACCACATATTTATATTGGTATTTTACTTTCTAAGCTGTAGAAGAACAGCAGTTTAACTCAATTGAATCACATTTATCAAGCCAAAGGTTAAGTACTACTACTGCCTTTTAACACTAGAGAAGACAGAGAATTTAGTAAGAAAATGCCCAATAATTATGCGCAATATACATCTCTTTTGTGGGGGGGGGAGTGAAGCGAGAGCTAAGAGGAACTAACAGTAGATCAAAGGAAATAAGTATAACATTTATCTATTAATATTGGGGAACATACATAGGAAATCATCTTTGTTGCCCACATTTGCATATGGCTAACTTCTGTCATTGGATGAATGAAGCATGTTTGTCTTAAAAGACACCAGTACAAACCAAATACTAAGCACTTCACACCACAAAACTAATCCTGCTGATGCAGCCCTTATCATGCTGTAAGTGAGAATGTCAACAGTGGCATTTTTAATAAGAATATTGTTAATGATAATCTCATGATTTATGAAATACATTGCTGGTTTTAGAGTCATGCTTAATTTTAATCCTCTTTCTAGGCACCAGAAAGAGGAAAGTTTCTTTTTTCATTGTGACAGTCTATTTGCACCTCTCTTTAAAATATGTCTTTCCAGTGCATGGCACACAGGTATTTAATTAAAACTCATCCATATGAAAGCTTTCTACCTGCTCCTAGTAAATAATTACAAATAGAAATGTTTGAAAGAGACTGAGTTACGAAAAGAAAACAATTACCAATTTGGAATTAGAAATAGAGTAGATTACATAGAACACGTTTATAAAAATGTGCCTTTAGTTATTTTCACTTTAGAGATTTAAGATAACAATTTAAATTATAGAATTACAGAACTGGAAGAACTTTACAGGTTACCAAGATTAACCTCTCCTCATTCTCCTTAGATAAGGTAACAAGAGGTTAATTATGTATCTGAGACTACAGACCTGGTGGGAAGGGTGGAACTAATTCAAAAAGCTCCTGATTTCTAGATGAACATTCTTTCTACAACCTCCACTACTGTTCCAGTAGTAAATAAAATTAATTTGAAGTATTAAGTTTCATTGTATTTTAATAGATCGATTTTCTCATTGAAATTAAGATATCAATATTTCAACCAGTCAAACCATTGACTTTGTGTGCATATATTTCATGTTTATAGTACTTTGCATATTTAAAATTCAAGATGTTCTTTTCCTAGACCTAATTTTCAATCCCTACAATTACTCAAGGTGGAGAGGGATAAGACATAGACTTTCAATATTTGCATTTTTTCTGCCAAATGAGAGTTCAAAAAATTAGTTTCACTGAGGTTTTAATAAATGTGACTTGATGTTTTAATAAATGTTTTAATAAAATATGACTTGAATTGTAGAATACATTAAAAGGAAATATATATCCATTCTAAGGTAAGCAAAATGTTTAATCAGTTATTCCTAAGCTGATTTTTTTGTTGTTGTCTTATAAGATTAGGTTGTGGATTTCCTTTTATTAGAAAAGTGCTTTACAACATTGGTTGAAGAATACTTCACACAAATAATCTTTCTTGAGAATTTGTAACAAATTGGTGACTGTCTGACAATTAAAAATAGAAATCGCCTTCATATATCACTGTATCAGATAAGCTGCTTCCAGCTACAAGTAACAGAAATCCTAAATTAAACTGATGAAATAAGGAAATGTATTAGCTCACAAACAGAAAGTTTGCTTTGGTTGATTTTGCAGCTCAGCCGTGTCATCAAGGGCTTTAGTTCCTTTAATCTCTTTGCATGAGTGTCCAAAGAGCCAGCTTCATCCTCTGTGAGGTAGATACTAGCATTATCCCCATTTTACAAATAAGGAAATTTATGGCCTTAAAATTATGACATCATGGTCCTTTGTGGTCATGATATGACCTCCAGTAACAACAAGGGCTATATTATTTCCATCCAGTGGGAGAGACAGACACTGGCTTCCTGTTGTTCTCTATCAAAAGAACGGAAGGATGTTCACATAAGTCACTAGTACACTTCTAGGATCTTATTGGCCAGAACTGGCCTTACATTCATTCTCGTAGCAAACATTGCTGGCAGGGGGTGGAGGACGTGGGGAGGGTTACTTTAACTCAGTCAGACCCACCCTTGAGTTAGGGTCAGTTGTTCAACAAGGCATTGCTGCTACTCAATGAGGAGGGGAGAGGTTCTGCATTGAGCAGAGGGGCCCCAACTTCCCCTCTGAAACACTCTACCCTCTTAATTTCCATGACCTCACTCTTAGCTTGCTTTCTGCCTCTTTTGTCCCCACTTCTCAGATTCCTTTTCAGGCTCCTCTTCCCCTTCCCTTTCTCTAAATGTTGGAGCTACCCATGCCCCAATCCTCAGTCTTCTTCTCCTTCTTTCTCTGACTCTCTCCCTTGGTTATCTCACGTGTTCCTGTGGCTTTGAATAGCACCCTAAATTGATAATCTCCCACCCACAACTTTCTCCTGAGCTCCAGATTCATATGCCCAGCTTTATGCCATGTGAACATTCAGGTACTTGGGTTTCTTCCTTTTATGTCTGCTCTTGCGCCTAAAATAGTGGTTCTCAAACTTGAGCATGCATCAGAATCACTTGGACTAAAACACAAATTTCTTGCCCCCATCCTCAGAATTTCTGATTCAGTAGGTCTGTGTTGGGACTAGAGAGTATGCATTTCCTTTTCCTTTTTTTTTTTTTTTTTTATAAATTTATTTTATTTTATTGATTTATTTTTGGCTGCGTTGGGTCTTCGTTGCTGCATGTGGGCTTTCTCTGGTTGCGGCGAGTGGGGGTTACTCTTCGTTGCGGTGCAGGGGCTTCTCATTGCAGTGGCCTCTCTTGTTGTGGAGCACAGGCTCTAGGCGTGAAGGCTTCAGTAGTTGTGGCTCGTGGGCTCAGTAGTTGTGGCTCGCAGGCTCTAGAGCGCAGGCTCAGTAGTTGTGGCGCACGGGCTTAGTTGCTCCGTGGCATGTGGGATCTTCTGGGACCAGGGCTCGAACCCGTGTCCTCTGCATTGGCAGGCGGATTCTTAAGCACTGTGCCACCAGGGAAGCCCGAGTATGCATTTCTGACAAGCTTCTGAGTGATGCTGACGCTGCCCATCTGGGACAACACTTTGAGAGCAAGTGTCCTAGAGTGTTGTCCTCATACAACTGTCCAAAGCTGAGTCACTGCCACAAAGAGGGTGCAGCCAGTGAGAAGGGATAAAAAGAGAGGATAAAGGAAGCACATCCATTGTCTGAGGCATTGTCTCTAAAGTATTATCCATCATGCCTACTGACATTCTATTGGCCCCACATAAGTGAAAGGAACCTGGGAAACACAAAGCAGTTGGGCATTCATTTACCTAGCTACATTGTAGTGCTGTAAAAGAAGAGGAGAATGGGTTCTGGTAGACAGCCATAAGTCTTCACCCTCTCCAATCTTCTAATACCAACTAGTCAACAGCCACACTTGCTTTCTTTTATTTTCTCCAGTGTTCATCAAGTGTATTTGCACTTGCTTCCACACTGCTTAGTGCCCAGGTATTAATTTATGAAGGTAGCTAAGTGACAACATGGAGAAGTTAATGCCATTGAAAGAAGATTTTTATTACTTACATTTCCCAAGAGAGAGGGGCACATGCACCACAGCACTCAAGGCAAAGGGAAAGTGCTAGGCTTTGGTCAGGAGGCAGAAGACAGGAGCCAGAGGAAAGCCTAGACCAAAGCCTTTATTGACGTTTCCACGAGAAAGACAAGGCAGGGCAGAGTAAAGAGTTGAGGATCGGTTAGTTTGGCAGGCTTTGGGCTAGAGGAGTGGTCTCTAGTTGCCTAGTACCTGGCCCTGGGATGATTTAGAGCAGGGGAAATATTGACTTGGTGTGTGAGAACTAGATAAAGGGGGTGTTTGGGTGTACAGATTGAGGTTGGTTGCTTGGTTTGCATATGGAAGTCATGCTCCCAGCCCAGCCCTTTGCTGTCTCTAAGAATTGGCCAGCCTTGGGAGGGGCAGCCTTTCCCTGGGTCTGTAAGAACCCAGAATGTGAAAACATCCTAAGATGCAAAAAATATAAAACATGGGGCTTCCCTGGTGGCGCAGTGGTTGAGAGTCTGCCTGCCAATGCAGGGGACACGGGTTCGAGCCCTGGTCTGGGAAGATCCCACATGCTGTGGAGCAGCTAGGCCCGTGAGCCACAACTACTGAGCCTGTGCGTCTGGAGCCTGTGCTCCGAAACAGGAGAGGCCGCAATAGTGAGAGGCCCACGCACCGCGATGAGGAGTGGCCCCCACTCGCCGCAACTAGAGAAAGCCCTCGCGCAGAAACGAAGACCCAACACAGCCAAAACAAAATTTAAAAATAAAAAAAAAAAAAAAAAAAAAAATATATATATATATATATATATAAAACATGATTAACACACACACACACACACAAACACACATTCCTCTATGCTCTGCATGTAACTGATTCATTCTCATCTTTGGTCTTAATTTATACGTCACCTCAATAGAGAGGTCTTTCCAGAAACACCTTGCTTTAAGTAGACATCAGTCTACTTCACGGATCCTTGTTTATTTCTTTCTCATCATTCATAGCAATGTATAATTTTACTTTTTTAAAAATTTTACTATCTTGCCAGGAGTCAGCTTCATCAGGACAGGATTTATGCCCCTTTTATTCATCTCTGTATTACTCATTTGGAAAAACAATTTTTGTTGGTGACTGAAAACCATTTCCCTTCCCCTCTTTCTTACATAGCAGACTCTCAATTTAGCTCAGGTTTCAAGAGATTCTTGATCTCGGGGAAGATGGGACTAGTGGTCTAGGAGCAGGTAAGTAATCCAATTCTAACCATTGAGATACAACAAGAAATTTGGAAAATCTTCTGTAAATTATATGAAGATGTGATATCTGGAGTTGCAGCAGCAGATTGTAATCATGAGGGAAAGTTCTAGCAAATTGCAGAGATACCAATCCGGAGACTCAACATCATTAAGCTGCTGCACATACCTAGCAAACACCAACCAATTGTTAAGGGAGATAATAAAGACCACTGTAGTTTAAGCTGCTTTCTATTACAGTGGTTAGATGGAGCCCAAAGTATTATGATTTAGCACACTGCTTGACACATGCAAGCAATATGTGCTCAGTTAATACAGGTATTTGTTTTTGTTGAATGAATAAAAGACTACATAGCTAAGGCAAAATGAGAAAGGTTGTGGGAGGTATTCAGATAATATTATCTACATTAAAAACACAATTTTGTTTCTCGGGGTTAATCTTAGGGGGGAGAGAAGCAGGTGCAGGGCACATATTATGTAGACTGGTGATATTTATTAGCCAACTTATACAAATATTCTTTCATTCATTTAAATAAAAATGTAATGAGGACTTACTGCTTTGAAAAGTATTACATTAAGGAGGCATACAGTATACTGTTTGAAAATACAGGCCACTAAATACTTAAACACAACCGCTTAAAGTCTGGTGACCTTAAGTTGTCACTAAATCTCATTTAACTTCAGTTTACTCCTCATCATAAAGGAAATATTCACACTTTTAAAAGGTTAGTGTGATGAGATGATATATGTAAAGTGTTCAAAATGTCCTACATGCCCATCAAATAGTAAACAATAAAGTTTTATAATTGTTATTATAATTATTAAGCATAGCTGAGAGAAGTGGGACATACAGGTGAAAAATATATCGCCTCTTTCCATAATAAAAATAGCACAGAGTATTTAAGTAACATAAAACAACATGGGGCTTCCGTGGTGGCTCAGTGGTTAAGAATCCACCTGCCAATGCAGGGGACATGGGTTCAAGCCCTGGGCCAGGAAGATCCCACATGCCACGGAGCAACTAAGCCCGTGTGCCACAACTACTGAGCCTGTGCTCTAGAGCCCGCGAGCCACAACTGCTGAGCCTGCATGCCACAACTACTGAAGCCTGCATGCCTAGAGCCCGTGCTCCACAGCAGGAGAAGCCACCGCAATGTGAAGCCCCCACTCACTGCAACTAGAGAAAGCCCCGCGTGCAGCAACAGAGACCCAACGCAGCCAGAAACAATAAATAAATTAAATAAAATAATAAAATAAATAAATTAAAAAAAAAAAAAAAACATGAGGGGGACTTCCCTGGTGGCTCAGTGGTTAAGAATCCGCCTGCCAATGCAGGGGACGTGGGTTCGAGCCCTGGTCCGGGAAGATCCCACATCCCACATGCCGCAGAGCAACTAAGCCCATGCGCCACAACTGCTGAGCCCGCGCTCTGGAGCCCGCGAGCCACAACTACTGAAGCCCGCACGCCTAGAGCCCGTGCTCCGCAGCAGGGGAAGCTGCCGCAATGAGAAGCCTGCACACCACAACGAAGAGTAGCCCCTGCTCGCTGCAACTAGAGAAAGCCTGCGTGCAGCAACGAAGACCCAACGCAGGCAAAAATACATAAAATTTTTTAAAAAAAACAAAAAACATGAGGAATGTGAAGGAAGGAAAGGTCTTTCTGCTTTGGAGGATAAGACAAGTTTTCAGTAGAAGAGAAGGCATTTGATCTGGACCTTTAAGAAAAGGTTGCATTTTTACATGCAGAGATGAGCAGGGAAACATGTATGTCACGGTGGTTGGAAAGGGAGAACTGACAAACATATTACAGGCAATAAGACATGGGGAGAGGAGGGCAGGAAAATACAAGGCAGTGTAGGTCATGGCTGATAGGATGGCTTGGAACCAGAATAGACTTAAGGAAGAGGCCCAAGGAGGTGAACCCATGGAGAAAATGGAAGGGCCACATCTCATGGAGGAGTCTCAATACCTAACTAAGAAGGCTAGAGCTTTTTTGGCAGGCAATGAGGTGCCATGAAAAGGTTTTAAAGCAGGGCAAGAAAGTGACTTGATGAAACTGTGGCAGACACTATTAATACCTCCCCACCTCCATCCTTCCTTTGGCTTGCCCAGCCTCAAGGGATGAAGACCACCAGCTCTAACAATGTAACCCAAGTCTGAGCAATGAGTTGTAAGGAAAATCTACTGAGTGCTTCTGGAAAATAAAATTTTTTAAAAGAGAAAGATATACAAAGGGAAAATCATTTTGCTCTCTCCTCCATCTGGTTCCCCTTGCTGAACTCATCCTGTGAATTCTGTTGTGTACAGATACCGTGCTTAGAGCTTCAGCAGCAATCTTGAAGAAAGATCTCTCACACACTGAGGATTTGAGAAGCCTGGGTCTTTGATGACATTATTGAACTGTTGAATCAATTCCTGGACTGCCTTCTCCCAGATGACCAGTTAAATAAACAGTAGATACATTATAGTTTAAGCCGCTACTGGTTAGGTTTCCTGTTATTTGTGGCCATACCATTCTAACTAATGCTGAGAGAGGTGTTTTAGGAAGATTCATAAGGGATCAATGGGATGAATTGATGCAGTGATGAAAATAAGGACAGTCAGTAGAAAAACAATTATTGAGCACATCTTGTGTGCATTTTTTAAATTAAGAAACACATGTATAGCACTTACAATGCACCAAACACTGTGAAGCACTTTGCTCATTTAATTCTCATTAAACCTTTACGAGGTAAATACTATCATTATCACCATTTTTCAAATAAGAAGACTGAGTCATGGACTGGTGATACAGTTTGCCTCAGGACACAGAGCTAGCAGTAGTGGAGCATTTACCCAAGCAGTTCAGCTCCAGAATCTGTGCTCCTAGCCACTAGTATACATTTAATTTACACACAAGCACTATCCTACCCCTATGTGACAATTCTCTGAGGGAAAATGCCACCATTATTGCCATTTTTCAAATGAGGAAACTGAAGCAGAGAGGGTAAGTAATTTAGGGTCATGCATATAACAAGGAATGGAGCAGGAAGCCAAGACCAGTTCCACCCGACACCAGAGACACAATCTTGGTGCCAAATTTCCAGCACTGAGACTGTTCCAGACTTCTGAATCAGAGGAGCGCCTCTACAAAAGTAAAAGGAGAAACTTATGCAAGACAGAGATTAGGCAAGAATTAAGGGTAGATTTTATGTTAGGGGAAAGGATGGAAGGTGATTCTGGTTTTTCAAAGCTGAGTTAAAACACAGGGATACTTAAAAAAAATTTTTTTTTATTGAAGTATAGTTGATTTACAGTGTTTACAATGTTGTTAGTTTCAGGTGTACAGCAAAGTGATTCAGATAGATAGATATATATTTTCAGATTGTTTTCCCATATAGGTTATTACAAAATATTGAGTATAGTTCCCTATGCTATACAGTAGGTCCTTGTTGTTTATATATAATAGCAGGTCTATGTTACTCCCAAATTCCTAATTAGGGATACTGTTTTTAAAAAGGAAGCCTGGAAAATGAACATTTTAAATTTATATTTTGAGAGAACACTTCAAAATCCTTGTCAGCACACCCCAGTGAGTTAGGTTCAACTCCAAAAGCAGATATTAAGATGAACTATCTTGTTTAAGCAGCAATTTCTATGTGCATCTAAAAATGTGGTCCAGGAGGAACAGGTTAGGGGCCTCTTCCACTTAATCCTTTTGCAATTTCAGATACCTGAGGCAATTCTCTAAACAAAGCTCCCTGATAACCTACCTCCTCTAGAAGTAGTGCGGAATTGCCTGCCCCCCACTCAGGTCTCTGCCACTACCACACATGGTCTCCCTCAGTGTAGGACACAAGGAATCATTTGTTTTAAGAACATAATACATGTAGTGCTGTGGAAGGAGTCTCATGATAGGAGCTATATTCACAGGGTCTCTGTGGGTTATTTCCTGGGCTTCTCTCACAGGGCCACCTGCATCCCAGCTCCAATCCTCTATTTTTCCTCTTACAGAACCTTATTTCTACCCCTTGGACAAGGCAGATGATTTTTTTTAGTTTCTGTAGTCACTGTAGAAGTTTAGCTCTAGGTGAAGGCTTTGGTTTGGCGTTAAAATGCCATTTTCCATCTCCACCTGAAACTCTGTTTGGTGGCCTCCAGGAATTCAACTTCATTCATTCAGTAAACTTCCATTAAGCATTGACTAAGTGCCAGGCACCATGCTAGAAGCTTAAAGTTTAGGAAAGCGGTGCTTCTCAAACTGACTGCATAAGAAATACCTGGGCATTTGTTAAAACTGCAGGTGCAATAGGTCAGAGGTGGGGTTGAGATTCTGCATTTCTAAAAGTCTCCCAGGTGAGTCCATTTTGAATAGCCCTAGAGAAAGACTGAAATATAAACAAATAATAAAGTTACAGATGCTATGATAAATACGTGAGAAACTGAGAATGGAAAGAGGTTTCCCAAATTTCTCTGGTCTGCACTGCTTCCTCAGTAACCTCCCCTAGACTGCTCCTGATTCATTTCAGTATTTCTGGTCCTGCTTTAAACCTCTGCCATCAACTCCTACTCTAAACATTTGCTACACACCTACTCCAACTAATGTTCTCCTATGTCTACAAAAGCATCTTTCTGCACCACTATTTCCCTCATACTTCTCCTTTGTTTCACTTAAACCTTTGTAGAATTCCTTCATCCTGGCTTCTAATTTCTCATCCATGGTTATCAGTCACCCTCAGGAAATTCAATTTTCCAGGCATACAATGCCAGATTCTATGATCTCATCCTTATGAACACTAGTAGTATATAAACATATACATGTTATACATTTACACTTATATGTTGATTCTTTGTATAAATCATAATAATAGTTAACATGCATGAAAAGCTTAAAATATGCCAAGCACTGTGATATCTCATAAAAGCCTATGAAATGGGTACTCATATTATCCCATTTGAATAAAACTGAAACAGAGAGATTGAAGTCACATTACCATTAACTGGTGGAACCATAGTTTAAATATTGTATCAGCAGTTAGGTCTTCAGAGGATGGTGCCGTTTAAAATGAAACTAGTTACAGCTGAATCTACTCACTACTGTGGTAAGTTTGGGAAGGTGTGTTAGCCATTCCTGTGGTGTGGGAAATCTCCTCCATGATGTGGAAGGAACTGGACATTTTCTCCTCTGCCTATGAGTAGAAGGAGATCTGGTGCCTATCAAATGTGCTTTCAAATCTGGTTAAATGGCATGTCAGGGCAACTTATGGCTCTAGATGAGTCAAACTCTTAAATTCAGCTCTGCCTTAGGTAGATGAAAGATTCACTTTTATTTGATGCTTTATGTTCTGATCAAGCCTTTCAGTCGAGTGTCTCAAAATGCAAATACAAATCTTGGTTTTATAACATCATCTGGGTTTAGCAGAAGATCTGATCTCACTAGAGAATTGTATCATGTTGGGTTCCTTTTATGCTGTCTCTATAATTGAATCGCCTTTTCACCAGAAAGATTATTTTGAACTCATGGAAAACTTCTTAAAAAAATAAATGACAATGAAAGCCCAGAGGACATTCAATATGAAACCAAATTATTATAGCATTAAAGGATCAAGTTAAATCCATGGAGGCAAGAAAATTCAAAGCAAGTTTTTAGGAATAAAATTCCTTCAGTTTCATGCCTCACTGCATGTGCAGGACCACTTCCTTAAACATATAGGAGGGAGTGGAGGCAGTGAAATTATTTATCTGACAACTCCCATGGACCTTCAAATCAATGAAGGAACTCAAAATATTGGTAATAGGAGCAGGATCAGAAGGAAATAATCCAATTTTTTTTTTCAAATGAAGCCTTTCATTATTACTATTCTCTTGTCTTTTCTTTATCCTTGGTGTTTTCTTCAGCATACTTCCTAGAAGCTATCTTTTGGCCATAAAAATGATACCACAAAAGTGAGATTTCATTTTGAGTGCTATTACCACCCGTTCACCTGACCTAATCACCTCCCACCTCTGACCTTCACTGCTTCCCAGATTCTGTCTTCTCGTCTTCATTTTCTTTCTCTCTGTTGGCCCATCCTAACAAGAACAATTGTAAGCAGCTTTTGGCAGGAAAGAGCTCTTTCTCTACAGGAGGCCCCTTCTGCTTTGTCACTAACCTTAAACTAGGCGCCCCTACACTCTACTCATCTTCCGCTGAGCACACCTTTCAAATCTTTTGGTCACACAATACCTTGCCTAACCTGTTGGTTCTTCCCACAGATAAAAGAAGTAGAAGTAAAGAATAAGTAACTAACAGATGACCAGATCTCCTCCCTAGCTTTCCCTTCAGTAATCTTGCCAACTGTGTGAACAAACTGAGTGAACAAGAGAGCATCTAAAGAAAAATAACAAGAAGTCAATAAGCCTGCACACAGTGGGGGATGGCAATGACTCTGACCCCCATCTCAGTGATTAACTGAGATTACTTCCCCTTTTCCCTTTAAATCTTTCATGGCCAAGCATAATCTTCGGAGGTGTTTTTGGGGGACACTGAGTCCACCATCTCCCCAGATTGCCGGCATTCAATTAAAAGCAACTTTCCTATCTACCAACATTTGCCTCTCTCGAGTGTTGATCTTTGAGCAGCGAGCAGCCAGATCTGATTCGGCAGCACAGTCTTTCTTGGTTCTTTCCCTTTAGCCCCCTGTTGAACCTCAAATTCAAATCCTTCACCAGATCTCTGCACCACCTGATGACAATGTCCAGCTGTTTCAACATGCATGCATGTGGGAGGTTCTAATATAAGCAGGCAAGAAGAGCGCTCCAGAATCAGTGGGCAAGTAGCAGTTTGTATCTATTGTATCAAATCATTCAAAGGCCCTGGAACTTAGCGTGCCTCATATTGAGCCTAAAAACAAATATTTCCTGGCTCTTCCTGTAACAAAGTAAATATTCTGGAGTCACTTTTATTCATATAGGATAACTCTTTTCTGTAAGTTACAATAACCTCTGTCAGCTCCCCAGATTTCTTTTCTATGACAAGTAGAGGGTGTCCCTGCCTCATATAGGCTCTGGTGTGTACACAGTGCAGGCGTTTATCCAGAGCAATTCTCTCTTCTCTCAATTGTGTTTAGCAACCACTTTGGTTCAATCATGTACATAGCTTTGCAATTCAGAGCATCAGGCATAATTTATTTCTCTTCTTCTTTCTCCCTGTGGAATCAAAATGGTCTGAAATTTGGTAAGTCCTCTTGCATGGTTTCAATTCAGTACGTTAACCTTTCCTCTTTGGCTATTATCCATGCTGCAGAAAAATCTGGGAGGGTGGAAAACCCACCTACATTCTATTTCTTTTAACATTAAGTCTAGCTAAGTTAACAGAAATATGCTGATTAATCTTTACTATACACAACTCTAGCTCTATAGCCCTTTCTCTACCTATTCAATTTAGTCAATTAAGGTAATACAATGCAGTTCTGCATCTTTTTCACAAGATGGCACTATAACTTTCTGTATTTATTATTGAGCAAGGAAATACAATAGAATTCTAAAATTTATAGTTTAAATTACATAAATTGTAGTTGAATACTAAAGAGAATATAATGGCACAAAACTATATTATGATCTAATTTTCTTTAAGATATTGTAACTCCCTTTAAAAAAGTAACAAGTGAAAATCAGAACTCTTTTGAAAAAAGTTCTCCCTTGTTTTTAATATCTGTTAAATCAGGAAAGCCTTTTTTTCTTTTAGAATAATATGATATGGTATTTCCACTGAACAGAGATGCTAGACCTCTATTTAGTTTCTGCTTTCTTGGTTCAATTTTTCTAATACTTTAATAAATTCTTATCTGGAGTTCCATTGTCATTAATATACAAAGTGTCAGATTATTTTTCCCCAGAAATTTAGGCTGGAGAGAAATCAGAACTATCAATTCAAATTGGGATCTTATTACCATCTATAAGCACAACCCTATAAAGAGTAGACATTTTTCTAAAGAAGATAGAGATTATGGAAGTGATAGGAGAAATAAAAGAGAAAGTAAAGAATGCATAATTACTTAAATTCTTCTATGTCCGTGCCCTGAGATGTGCATTATATGTAACTCTATGCAATATAATAGAGAACATTTATTGAGCTCTTATTCTATGCTAAACATTATGTTGGATTCTTTACAAGGATGAGCTCACTTGATTCTCAAAGCCCTATAAGGTGGTTACTATTATTATTCATATTTTAATTGGGGCAAACTGATATTCAATAAGATCATGCATTCATTCATTTCATCTTTCAGCAAGTGATTATTGAGTGCCTATTATGTGACCTGAACATTTGAACATGGCACAGTTAGAGTTAAACCCAGAATCTACTGAGACCAAAGCCCAAGACTACTTCACTTAATTACAGAACTATAAAGAATCAATTTCTCAGATAAGCCTAACAGGCAATTAAGTGGTGAAAAAGAGAAAAAGAAATTCCACTATAAAATGAGTAAGCAAATTGACACACCACCAAATCAGCACTGGTTTCTTGCTCTATGTGTTTTTCATAATGTTGATTTGAAGCTCCTTTATACAAGGTTCAAATTGGCCAAAATACAGTGTATACATTAATTATAGAACAATTTGAGAACCATTTCTTGCACACCAAATCTCTCTCAGAGTATAAAACATTTGGGGTAGAAAAAAAGGCCTGGAATGACTTCCAGTTAAAATGGTAGGCTACACAGAAGAGGAAAACCCCTCTATTTCTCCAACAAAAACGAAAATACAGACATCTTAATAAAATGTTTTACATTACTTTAATAGTATGTAGCCAACCTCAACACTAGAAAAAAAATCTCCAGGCTACATAAATGAAGAAGGAATTTAAAGGCTTAGAGTAAAAAGAAATAAAGTTGCACTGTCCACGAGGCACCAGGATACCATAATCAGGGTCTTGATGCTTTGTGGACATGAGACTCAAAGTGCAGATCCTTGCACAGCAAGAACTCCATTCCCTGCCTAAAGGTAGAAGGTGAGAAAGAATTGTCCTGCCACGGGTCTGACAGCCCCGAGACAGCCATCTGCCTGGGATTAGGAGGAAATAGTCCACACGGAGGAATCAAATCTATGCTCAAGTGAAAGGATCTAAATTCACTCTACCCACAATATGCAAAAAAACTAAAAAAACATGATAATTAGTTCAGAACCTCAGTCCAGGCAATGTGAAACTACCTGTGAGGAATGCCTTCCAGACCCATGTGAAACTGCCAGGAAAAATGAGTCTTATGAGTCTAAAATTACAGTTGTTCAAGACACACCAGAAATACTGCGTGTTAAAGAAAATCAAAAGAATTTCAGCTCGGTTTTATATAAAGAAGATGTCTCACCAGGAACGGCGATTGGAAAGACACCTGAGATGATGAGGGTGAAGCAAACCCAGGACCATATTAGCTCGGTGAAGTATAAGGAGGCGGTTGGACAAGGAACCCCCATCCCAGACCTGCCTGAAGTGAAGCGCGTCAAGGAGACACAGAAGCACATCAGCTCGGTTTTGTACAAAGAAAACTTGAGAACAAGCATTCCAACCCCTGTCACTCCAGAGGCTGAGAGAGCCAAACACAATCAAGAGAACTTTAGCTCGGTGCTTTATTCTGATAGCTTCCGGAAACAAATACAAGGCAAAGCTGCCTATGTCTTGGACACGCCAGAGATGAGACGGGTGAGGAAGATCCAACGCCACATCTCAACGGTGAAATATCATGAAGACTTCGAGAAACACAAGGGTTGCTTCACACCAGTGGTGATAGACCCCATCACTGAACGAGTAAAGAAGAACACACAGGACTTCAGTGACATTAACTACCGAGGTATTCAGAGAAAAGTGGTAGAAATGGAACAAAAACGGAATGACCAGGATCAGGAAACTACTACAGGTTTACGTGTCTGGCGTACAAATCCTGGCTCAGTTTTTGACTATGATCCAGCAGAAGACAACATTCAGTCCCGAAGCTTACACATGATTAATGCACAAGCTCAGTGCCGGAGCCGGGAGCAGTCTCGATCTGCCAGCGCGCTGAGCGTCAGCAGCGGCGAGGAGAAGTCCGAGCATTCAGAAGATGCCCACCTCTCCACCTACAGCGACGGGGGCGTCTTCTTCTCTGCAACCTCACCAGCTTACAAACATGCAAAAACCACAGAGCTCCCACAGCAACGATCATCTTCAGTTGCTACCCAGCAGACAATGGTATCCTCCATCCCATCTCATCCATCTACTGCTGGAAAAATCTTCCATGTCATGTATGACTATATGGCTGCAGATGCAGATGAGGTGTCCTTCAAAGATGGAGATGCCATTGTAAACGTTCAAGCTGTTGATGAAGGTTGGATGTATGGCACCGTGCAGAGGACTGGCAGGACCGGCATGCTCCCAGCCAACTATGTTGAAGCTATTTAGGAACTTCAAAGCACTGCACTTGTCTACAGCACCTACAAATCTTGCCGTCGGTATTTCAGTTTAGACTCTCCACTATTTCCCGAGTTCTGAAGCTGCCTAGTGGTTTTTGTGTCAATATGATTCATGGCTGTACCATCCCTTAACTTGTTTCTATATGTACCCCAATAATTCACCAGTAAAACAAAGGTTAGTACAACTAATCTGTCCAATTATTAAACTAGACTTCTATCTTGCAGACTTGCACATAAAACTTGAGACAACATTAAACCCATAGGTCTTTTAATTGCCATTATTAAATTTTCCTTTGGGTTTTAAAATGTTTAATTTCAGAATAGACATTTTTAAAGTTTCTGTATTGTTGTTATATTATTGCTGCATCAACGCAGAATCTTTCTCCATTACGAAAATGTTTAACAGTATTTCTTTTCTAAATCAAGAGTTCTAAACATGTTAAACACATTTTTTTTAAAAATGGCAGATATTCACCTTTTCCTTGCTGACTGCTGACAATCTTATTTCTAATCCAGTTCTGAAGTTAGTTATAAAGCTGATAGTCAATATAAACTGGTGTTAAGCTAGTAACTAATAAAATCTGCAACAAACAAACAAACAAAAAAAATGAGTCTTATGGAAAAATGAGTCTTATAAGCAGTAATTATATGAGAAATTTAGTGGCCAAAAAGAGAAGCCGAAGGGGAGAAACCAAAGCCCCACCAAAAACTGGAGATTTCACAAATATGACAATAAAGAAATCTAAAGGGGACTTTAATGTAAACAATTTTAAAATGCTCAAAAACATAGTGTGTGTGTATATATGTATATATATAGATATAGATATAGATATAGATATAGATATAGATTTCAACGAGCAGTTCATTAACACTGAAACAAGTTGGACTATTAAAAAAATGATAAAAAGGAAAGAACAGAGTCACTTAAAAAAATCAATAGACGCTAAATAATAATTTAGATCTCTTTAGATAGAAGAAAAATTTAGTGAATTGAAAGATAAATCTATGGAGATAACTCAGAACACAGCACAGAGAAATAAAAAGATATATGATATTAAAGAAGAGTTAGGAGAAGTAATAGATAGAATAAAAAGATCTGGGCATGAAGACAGATGGCTAAGAGATTTCCAGAAGTGAGTAAAGGAGCACACATTATTCTGAACAAGATAAATAAAAATAACTTACTCTTAAACACGTAGTAAAATTGCAGGATAAAGTAACCAAACATAAGAACTCTGTGAAAATCTTAGAAGTAAACAGAGAAAAGACAGATTAACTTCCAAAATGGGCATTAACGTAAGCGCTGACTTTTCAGCAGCATGAGAAGATGCATTGAAAAAAAGAAAAGGTGCCAACATGAAAGATGCTCATCACTGCTAACTATCAGGGAAATGCAAATCAAAACTACAGTGAGATACCACCTCACATGGGTCAGAATGGCCATCATATAAAGTCTACAAATAATAAATGCTGGAGAGGGTGTGGAGAAAAGGGAGCTCTCCTACGTTGTTGGTGGGAATTTAAATTGGTGCATCCACTATGAAGAACAGTATGGAGGTTCCTCAAAAAACTAAAAATAGAACTAACATATGACCCAGCAATTCCACTACTGGGCATATATCCAGACAAAACTATAACTTGAAAAGATACATGCACCCCTATATTTATAGCAGCACTAGTTACATAGCCAAGACTTAAACACAACCTAAAAGTCCATCGACAGATGAATGGATAAAGATGTGGTATCAATATATATACACAGTGGAATACTATTCTGCCATAAAAATAGAATGAAATAATGCCATTTGCAGCAACATAGATTGACTGAGAGATTGTCATACTAAGCGAAGTAAGACAAACAGAGAAAGACAAATACCATAAAATATCACTTATATGCAGAATCTAAAATATGACACAAATGAACTTATCTGTGAAACAGAAACAGACTCACAGATGTAGAGAACAGACCTGTGGTTGTCAATGGGGAGGAGGAATGGGGGAGGGATGGATTGGGAGTTTGGGATTATCAGATGCAAACTCTTATACATAGAATGGATAAACAACAAGGTCCTACTGCATAGCACAGGGAACTACATTCAGTATCCTGTAATAAACCATAATGGAAAAGAATAATATATATATATGTATATATATGTATAACTGATCACTTTGCTGTACAGCAAAAATTAGCACATCATAAATCAACTATACTTTAATAAAATAAATAATTTTTTTTAAAGTGCCAAGAAACAATAACTGTACTGAGCTAAATTTTATCCTAAAGTGAGGGCAAATTAAAGACACTTCCAGATTTATTTATAACATCTAAAAGAAGTGTAAGTTGACCAACATTTTCCTCTTGCACAACCATGGTTTTCTTTTCAATGGAAAACTTGCCCAAAGTGGAGATAACTGACAAGTACATACATTAAAGCCACTTGTGGTTAAGGGAATGTGTATTGTCTGTCCTGCTAAAAGAGGTTGTTAGTTGCCTTCTTAAGAAACCTGTTACATGAGTGAAAAGTAAACTAAAAAAAAAAATTTGTTTCAGTGAGAAAGAGGGTTAGAGAGCCATAGACTTTCAGGCTTCAAAATGTCCCCAATAAAGGTTTTCCTTGAAGAATTTTGTGTATAGCTACAAATCCAATGCATTGCTTTTTCTCCAGGTGCCATATATATCCTTTGGGCAGGAGTAGACTGGGGACATGTAACTTTTGGTGTTTAAATTTGAAGCAAGCCAATTCTTCCTTGTGTAGATCTGTTCGGTGCATTGCAGTGAGTTTGGCATCCCTGGTCTCCACCCACTAATTGCCAGTAATTCTCTCACACCACGCCAGTTATTTTGACAACTAAAATTTCCCCCATATTTTTGGAAACCCAGTTCCACTGCACCACAGGACTAATTGCTTTTCTTTACCAGAGCTACCATCAGCACAGTGCTTATCTAAAGACCTTCTTTAGAAGGTCTTATCACCTTCATCATCCATTGTCTTATCACCTAAGCATTTAAACAATGCTGGCTGCAACCAGAGCAGCAGTTTGGTTCTGATTGATGCTAATTCCCAGTCTCGGCCCAATTATAGCCAATGCAATCTATAAATGTAAATAATGTTCCCTAATTAATCAATCATACTGAAGTCAATTCAAGTTATGAAAACTCAGGTTGTAGCTGAGAGGTTTGCACCCTTGTCACCTCTGCACTGTTTCTGTCCCCCTGTCCATTGACAACAAGTCCTTCAGCTTGTCTTAATTCTGAGCCCTGAGTACAAAGCCTTTCAACCTCTTACACCCTGTTTGCACCTAGAAATTCAGCCTCAGATTCATATTGTGTAGAACACATTAGGTCAAGAGTCTGGAGAAATCAGTATGTAAGCCATTTGAAAGTCGGTGAGAACATGTGGGAAGAGTAGCATTACCTCGCTCCTAGGGTCAGAGAGCATTTTCAAAATCATAAATAAATAACAGGCAGAAAGGAGGAAACATTTCCTGCTGACCCCCACCCCCACTCCATTCCAGGCATAACTGAGCCAGGCAAGTAAGGATGTGATAAAGATCCTCAGATAGAAAACCAATCTGTCCTTTTATAACAGTCTTTCCTCATGCAGATAAACATTCTCTCCGGTTAAAGAATAGAGTGAGAAAAATGCTATTGGTGAAATCAGTAACAAAGTGATGAGGTTGGCTTACTTCAGCAGACAGGGTCTTTTTGAGGCCTGTTGAGACTGTGCAGCCTTGGTATTGGAGACAGATAACACAGAGAGACCTATGTAAATAAAGGGAGAGGAAATGCAGCAAGGTGTCAGACTGAGCAGAAGCTTAGGAAGAAGCCTGCAAAGGGATGACGGCAGACAAAGTAGCAGCCTCTCCATTCTGTGCTACACAGGTAAGGCGAGTATCCAGGACAAAACATGCAGGAGGACTAAGCTGCTGAAGGAAAAAGAAAGAGGAAACAAAATTGTGCCTACATCCAGGACATGTATACCTAGGACATCAAGGATTAGGTAATATCCAATGATTCATTCTTTCACTGAACCATTCATTTATTCATTCAGCAAGTTTTTATGGCGCTGTTATTACATGCCTGGCACTGTACAAGGTGCTGCACAAAGATGAGCATAATAAAATCCCTGTCCTTCGGGTTTTAGTGAGGAAGACTGATAAACAAGCAGGTACAAAACAATGTGATCAAATGCTTTAGCAGAATACAGGATGCCATGGGAACTTAGAGGAGAGTATGACTCTTTACTGGAGTCATAGAGAAGGCTGGAAAATACCTCAGAGATCATGTCTTTAAAGGGTGAATAGAAAAGCATAGGACAGAATGCTGAGATGTAGGAGCTGCAGTTGATCCATGATGATCAGAAGCCAAATTGCCTGTGAGACAAGGTAGGGAATGAGGCTAGAGAGGTGGGCAGAGGAGGCCTTTCATGAAAGACTTGTGCCATGATGAGGAGTCTTGATTTTATGTTGTAAGAAATAGAGAAAGTAAAGGATTTCAGACAAGGAGTAATATGGCCAGCACTTAGTAAAGAACTAACCAACAGTCATTCCTAACTTCCTCCTTCCTTGCCCAGTTCTCTCTCTCTAGAAGCTGAGAAAAAACTATATATTTTCCTGGTCTCTCTTGCAGCTTACACAGCCATAGGACCCAGTTCTGGTCAATGTGACATTACTGGAGGTCTCATGGGTAGGCTTCTAGGAAAGATTTGCCTCCCTGGCAGAAGCAGACGGGCATGTGCGAGGAGCTCTCTCACCACCATGGCCACTCTGTTGTTTCTTAGTTCTGAGGCCTGGGGACATGATGTTTGTGCTGCGGGGAAGAAACATCAACTAAGTGCCCTAAAATTTGAAGCTGCTGATCTAATCCCCAAACCATGTGCATCCAGGTTTTTATTACATAAACAATATTCTTACGGCTTAAGCCATTTAAGCTTAACTCCAACTTAAGCTAGAGTTTTCTGTAATGTGCAGCCCAAAACATTCCCCTTACAGATAATTACTAAAATGTGGTAATTCATAAACTAAATTAAACGTATTCTAGAATTTACTGAGCACTCTAAATCAGTATTCTAGTGGCTCTTATCTTCTCAAAGTGTGTTGCAGATACCTGAAATTCCTCCTACTTTCTGAAAGTATCCTTTATTGTCAGTGTGTCAACTGTGTGATGTTGGGTTGGTCCCAGTTCTCATTCACGACTACGCTTACTCTTTAATTATAGGCATACCTTGAGGATATTGCAGGTTTGGTTCCAGACCACTGCAATAAAGTGAATATCACAGCGAACACACGGAGATTTGGGGAGCAGCCTGGAAAGGGTGTGGGAGCTAAAAGCCCTCTCCTTATACCTTGCCCTCTGCATCTCTCCCACCTGGCAGTTCCTGAGTTTTATCTTTCGTAATGAGCCAGTGATCTAGGTATAAATGGACCATCTTTAAAACCATTTCTATGGGAGAGGACCTTCAAGATGGCGGAGGAGTAAGACGTGGAGATCACCTTCCTCCCCATAAATACATCAGAAATACATCTACATGTGGAACAACTCCTACAGAACACCTACTGAACGCTGGCAGAAGACCTCAAACCTCCCAAAAGGCAAGAAACTCCCCACGTACCTGGGTAGGGCAAAAGAAGAAAAAAAAATCGAGACAAAAGAATAGGGATGGGACCTGCACCAATGGGAGGGAGCTGTGAAGGAGGAAAAGTTTCCACACACTAGGAAGCCCCTTCACTGGCGGAGACAGGGGTAGGTGGGGTGGGAAGCTTCGGAGCCACGGAGGAGAGTGCAGCAACAGGGGTGCAGAGAGCAAAGAGGAGAGGTTCCCACAGAGAGGATCGGTGCAGACCACACTCACCAGCCCGAGAGGCTTGTCTGCTCACCTGCCAGGGCGGGTGGGGGCTGGGAGCTGAGATTCGGGCTTTGGAGGTCAGATCCCAGGGAGAGGACTGGGGTTGGCTGCGTGAACGCAGCCTGAAGGGGGCTAGTGCGTCACAGCTAGCTGGAAGGGAGTCCAGGAAAAAGTCTGGAACTGCCTAAGAGGCAAGAGACCATTGTTTCAGGGTGCGTGAAGAGAGGGGATTCAGAGCACCGCCTAAACGAGCTCCAGAGATGGGGGCGAGCCGCGGCTATCAGCGCGGACCCCAGAGACGGGCATGAGACGCTAAGGCTGCTGCTGCAGCCACCAAGAAGCCTGTGTGCAAGCACAGGTCACTATCCACACGTCTCCCCAGGGAGCCTGTGCAGCCTGCCACTGCCAGGGTCCCGTGATCCAGGGACAACTTCCCAAGGAGAACACGTGGCGCACGTCATGCTATTGCAACATCACATTCTGCCGCTGCAGGCTCACCCCGCATTCTGTACCCCTCCTTTCCCCCGGCCTGAGTGAGCCAGAACCCCCTAATCAGCTGCTACTTTAACCCCATCCTGACTGGGCAGGAACAGAAGCCCTCAGGCTTCTTGGTTATTTACTAGTGTATTGTTTAGCATCCACGTGTTTTTAGTTTTACAGTTTTTTTTTTTCCTGTAATTGATATCTAGTCTCATAACGTTGTGGTCGGAAAAGATACTTGATACGATTTCAGTTTTCTTAAATTTACCAAGGCTTGATTTGTGACCCAAGATATGATCTATCCTGGAGTATGTTCCATGAGTACTTGAGAAGAAAGTGTATTCTGTTGATTCTGGATGGAATGTCCTGTAAATATCAGTTAAGTCCATCTTGTTTAATGTATCATTTAAAGCTTATGTTTCCTTATTTATTTTCATTTTGGATGATCTGTCCATTGGTGAAAGTGGGGTTTTAAAGTCCCCTACTATGATTGTGTTACTGTCGATTTCCCCTTTTATGGCTGTTATCATTTGCCTTATGTATTGACGTGCTCCTATGTTGGGTGCATAAATATTTACAATTGTTATATCTTCTTCTTGGACTGATCCCTTGATCATTATGTAGTGTCCTTCTTTGTCTCTTGTAATAGTCTTTATTTTAAAGTCTATTTTGTCTGTTATGAGAATTGCTACACCAGCTTTCGTTTGATTTCCATTTGCATGGAATATCTTTTTCCATCCCCTCACTTTCAGTCTGTATGTGTCCCTAGGTCTGAAGTGGGTCTCTTGTAGACAGCATATATACAGGTCTGATTTTTGTATCCATTCAACCAGCCTATGTCTTTTGGTTGGAGCATTTAATCCATTTACATTTAAGATAATTATCAATATGTATGTTCCTATTACCATTTTCTTAATTGTTTTGGGGGTTTTTTTGTAGGTCTTTTCCTTCTGGTGTTTCCTGCCAAGAGAAGTTCCTTTAGCATTTGTTGTAAAGCTTGTTTGGTGATGCTGAATTCTCTTAGCATTTCCTTGTCTGTAAAGGTTTTAATTTCTCTGTCGAATCTGAATGAGATCCTTGCTGGGTAGAGTAGTCTTTGTTGTAGTTTTTTCCTTTTCATCACTTTAAATATGTCCTTATACTCCCTTCTGGCTTGCAGAGTTTCTGCTGAAAGATCAGCTGTTAACCTTATGGGGATTCCCTTGTACGTTATTTGTTGTTTTTCAGTTGCTCGTTTTAATATTTTTTCTTTGTATTTAATTTTTGATAGTTTGATTTATATGTGTCTTGGTGTGTTTCTCCTTGGATTTTTCCTGTATGGGAATCTCTGCACTTCCTGGACTTGACTGACTGTTTCCTTTCCCATATTAGGGAAGTTTTCAACTATACTCTCTTCAAATATTTTCTCAGTCCCTTTCTTTTTCCCTTCCTCTGCTGGCACCCCTATAATTCCAATGTTGGTGCATTTAATGTTGTCCCAGAGGTCTCTGAAACTGTCCTCAATTCTCTTCCTTCTTTTTACTTTATTCTGCTCTGTGGTAGTTATTTCCACTAGTTTTTCTTCCAGGTTACTTATTTGTTCTTCTGCCTCAGTTATTCTGCTGTTGATTCCTTCTAGAGAATTTTTAATTTCATTTATTGTGTTGTTCATCATTGTTTTTTTTGTTTTTTTTTTGCTCTTTAGTTCTTCCAGGTCCTTGTTAAACGTTTCTTGTATTTTCTCCATTCTATTTCCAAGATTTTGGATCATCTTTACTATCATTATTCTGAATTGTTTTTCAGGTAGACTGCCTATTTCCTCTTCATTTGTTTGGTCTGGTAGGTTTTTACTTTGCTCCTTCATCTGCTGCATATTTCTCTGTCTTCTCATTTTGCTTAACTTACTGTGTTTGGGGTCTCCTTTTTTGCAGGCTGCAGGTTTCATAGTTCCCATTGTTTCTGGTGTCCACATCCAGTGGGTAAGGTTGGTTCAGTGGGTTTTGTAGGCTTCCTGGTGGAGGGAACTGGTGCCTGTGTTCTGGTGGATGAGGCTGGATCTTGTCTTTATGGTGGGCAGGACCACATCCGGTGGTGTGTTTTGGTGTGTCTGTGAACTTATTATGATTTTAGGCAACCTCTCTGCTAATGGGTGGGGTTGTGTTCCTGTCTTGCTAGTTGTTTGGCATGGGATGTCCAGCACTGGAACTTGCTGGTCGTTGACTGGAGTTGGATCTTAGCGTTGAGATGGAGATCTCTGGGAGAACTCTCACTGATTGGTATTATGTGGAGCTGGGAGGTCTCTGGTGGACCAATGTCCTGTCCTGAACTTGGCTCTCCCACCTCAGAGGCACAGGCCTGACACCTGGTCAGAGCACAAAGACCCTGTCAGCCACACGGCTCAGAAGAAAAGGGAGGGAAAAAAAGAAAGAAAGAAAAATAATAAATAAATAAAATAAAATAAAGTTATTAAAATAAAAAATAAAAAAATATTATTAAAATAAAAAAATTTTAAAGTAATAAAAAAAAAGGAGAGAGCAACCAAACCAATAAACAAATCTACCAGTGAAAACAAGTTCTAAAAACTATACTAAGATAAACATAAAAATCAGAAACTGGTCAGTCACATACAGCAAACCCCAAGTCTACACTTGCTCCCAATGTCCACTGCCTCAATTTTGGGATGATTCATTGTCTATTCAGGTATTCCACAGATGCAGGGTACATCAAGTTGATTGTGGAGATTTAAGACCCTGCTCCTGAGGCTGCGCTGAGAAATTTCCCTTTGTCTTTTTTGTTCACACAGCTCCTGGGGTTCAGCTTTGGATTTGGCCCTGCCTCTGCGTGTAGGTTGCCCTCTGGCATCTGTTCTTCACCCAGACAGGAGGGGGTTAAAGGAGTGGCTGATTAGGGGGCTCTGGCTCATTCAGGCCAGGGGGAAGGAGGGGTTTGGAATGTGGGGCAAGCCTGCGGTGGCAGAGGCCAGCATGATGTTGCAACTGCCTAAGGCATGCCGTCTGTTCTCCCGGGGAATTTGTCCCTGGATCATTGGACCCTGGCAGTAGCAGGCTACACAGGCTCCCGGGAGGGGAGGTGTGGATAGTGACCTGTGCTTGCACACAGGCTTCTTGGTGGCTGCAGCAGCCTTAGTTTTTCATGCCCATCTCTTGTGTCCACCCTGATAGATGATGCTCGCGCCCATCTCTGGAGTTTGTTTAGGTGGTGCTCTGATTCCCCTCTCCTCACTCACACCGAAACAATGATCTCTTGCCTTTTAGGCAGTTCCAGACGTTTTCCCTGGACTCCCTCCTGGCTAGCCCCCTTCAGGCTGTGTTCACGCAGCCAACCCCAGTCCTCTCCCTGGGATCTGACATCCAAAGCCCAAGCCTCAGCTCCCAGCCCCTGCCTGCCCCAGCGGGTGAGCAGACAATCCTCTCAGGCTGGTGAGTGCTGGTCGGCACCGATCCTCTGTGCGGGAATCTCTCCGCTTTGCCCTTCGCACCCCTGTTGCTGCGCTCTCCTCCGTGGCTCCAAAGCTTCTCCCTCACCACCCCCAGTCTCCGCCAGTGAAAGGGCTTCCTAGTGTGTGGAAACCTTTCCTCCTTCACAGCTCCTTCCCACTGGTGCAGGTCCCGTCCCTATTCTTTGTCTCTGTTTTTTCTTTTTTCTTTTGCCCTACCCAGGTACGTGGGTGTTTCTTGCCTTTTGGGAGGTCTGAGGTCTTCTGCCAGCGTTCAGTAGGTGTTCTGTAGGAGTTGTTCCACATGTAGATGTATTTTTGATGTATTTGTGGGGAGGAAGGTGATCTCCATGTCTTACTCCTCTGCCGTCCTGAAGGTCCTCCAAAGCTACAGAATCTTGAGAAAGTTACTTAACCTCTCTGACTCTAGGTTCACTCATTTAAAAATGAGGTAAGTTATACTTCATAGGATTATCGGGGAGATAAATGTGAAAATATGAAAAGCATCTAGTACAGTACTAGATATACACTAGATGCTCAATAGACATAACTTCTTCCTTTTAGTGATACTTTATATAGCAATATGAGATTATTTAATCTTTTTTCTTTTCTTTTGTGCTTCGTCTAGTTTCACTTGCTCACAGGGAGCCGTGGGCAGAGGCCTCACGCCAACCCTTCAGACCAGAGTTCCTGGTGCAGAACTGCCTTGCCAACACCTCAGCTCATGGGAAAACTTTTTAGAAAAATTCTTTGTGGTCTTGCCCAATTTGAGCACTGGTCTTATGTTAATTTTTTTTTTTTGTCCCTTATATTTCATCTCAACTGGCACAAATACTGATTGACAGCTTAAAATCCGTGTCCTTCTCTTGGAGTGAGAATTGATATAGGAATTTTGAAACCCCAGCACAGGGTTAGAAATCCACTGGCTGCTACGAATTTGAAGTCCAACAGAACAACTGGGCCAGATGGTTTAAACGTGTCTATTTACTAATCACTCAGTACAAAGAAGAAAATAACTCCCTAGCTAGATAGCATGTTTCAAATGGTTTTAGAGATGGGAATTAAGGTAATGAAAACCAGGTGAATAAACCAATTTTTCTCCTTAAAAATGCAGGTGGTACTTTCCAGTGCAGCTGCTATGTCTTAGGGGAAGAAAATAGTAATGTACTTTTCTTATTTTACTATTTTGAAACTTGATTTTTCTTTGGGAAAGTTTGAAACATTACACAAATACAGTAAGTTATGACAGTTATTAATTATTATTAACTATTAACATTGACATTATCATTTGTATTAATTATCAATTGCTGTGTGACAAATTATTCCCCAAACTTGGTACTTAAAGCAACAATACTTATGATCTCATCGTCTCTGTACATCAGGAACCTGGGCATGGCTTAACTAGTTTTGCTCAGTCTCTCACAGGCTGCAATCAAGATGTCAACTTGTTTGCAGAAATCAAGGCTCACATGGGGAAGGAGCCACTTGCATGCTCACTCATGTGGTTATTGGTGGGAATCAGCTCCACATGAGCTGCTGGTCGGAGGCCACCCTTTGTTCCCTGCACTGTGGGCGTCTCCATAGCATAGCTCACAACATGGCAGCTTGCTCCATCAGAGCACGTGAGCAAAGGGGTAGGAAAGAGCGCCAGCAAGCAAGAGTGCTATTAAGACTGAAGTCACAATCTTGCATAATCTAACGTCAGAGCAGCATCCCATCACTTTTGCCATATCTTGTTTGTTAGAAGCAAGTCACTAGGTCCATCCTATACACAAGGGGAAGGGATTACATACAGGAGGGAACAACAGGAGGCCAGGAACGTTGGAACCATTTTAGAAGCTGTCAGTCTACCATACTATTATTGCTGTAGGTATGCTGAGGCAATGTCCTATTGCCCATAAGATCACAACCTTTGAAGTTGGAGAGAAGAAATTGAGGCCCAGATCTGTTATTTATTAGCCATGTGACTGGACACTTCACTTGACCTCTGTAAATTTTCATTTTCTAATCTCTAAAAATCATAATACTCCATAGGATCAGAAGGAGGATTAAATGAAACATCAAAGTAGAGCACTTAGCACAGTACTTGGCACCTAGTAGGTGCCAAAAATTAATATTATAAATTATTATTGTTATAATATGAGACCATACAAGTGGCAAGGCCATCAATATTTAGAAGGGATTTGTGTGTGAAAAGCCCAAGAGCCTGGATGATGTTGATCTCAATATGCCCTATGTTGGCAGCTGAATCAACAATCCATCATTAGGTCCCATGAATTCTACGTCCAAAAATATACCTTCATCTATAGGTTTCCTCCTCTCTCCTTGGACACATTCTCCTACCTGGATGACAGTGATATCCTCTTAATTGGTCTCCCCTATTCCTCTGTTTAAGACCCTACTGTGAAACTTCCATACAGCAATCAAGGTAATCTTTAAAATATTTCAAAAGATCAAATCACTCTCCAGCTTTAACACCTTTCAGTGGCTTCTCATTTTATATGAGATTCAAGTATTTTACTATGACCTACAAGGCTCTGCCTATCTTTCCAACCTCATTTTCTCCCACTTCACATTGTCCTTTTGACTCAGCTTGAGTCCTTGACCTTGTTGAGTTCCTGCGTGCCTCAGGAGCTTTACATGTGCTCTTTTCTTTTTCTCAAATGTTTCATCTTGCTGACTCCAGCCATCCTTCAGGTCACAGCATACATCATTCCCTCACTATGGGCTTCTGTCACCTTCCTCTTCCAATTCAATTGGGGCTTTTCCATTATTATTTCTTACAGCATCTTACTCCTCTCCTTCGCAGTTTCTAACTTTATTTAGGAGGATTATATGTTTAATGTTTATCTCTTCTGAGAGGGCTGAGCCTATGTCTGTTTTAGTCCCCATTATATGTTCAAGTCAAACACAATCCCTACTCATTGTGGTTTTTTTTTTAACGTTAGTTCTATATATTTTGAGAGACACTTAAGTACACAAGGAAGTGTGGAATGTTAAACAATAATGAGGGCTTGTCTAATGGAGAATCCAGTGTCCTTTCAAGAAACTGAAGATACTCAAAAGTCACTCCCCAATTTCTATAAACAACCTTCTAAAAATGAACCTCTCCATTTGATACAAATATACAAATTTAAAATAAGTGTGTAGTTCAGAAAAGCCTACCATTTTCAGATTGCTTATTTCCCAGAAAATATACAGTTAAAAAATACCAGAGATGTAGCGCCAAAGGCTCTCTAGACCTATACAGCAAAAATAAACATCACTTCAGTAGGTAGCAATTTGTGGAGAACGTGGCATCCTTGGAAACTAGTAGCACTGAAAGATGGAAGATCACAAATCTTCCAAAGATAAGATGTATATTAAGGTCCATTTTTCCCAGAATGATATTCAAGGACAAAATCTCAATATTTGAATTGCAGTGTATATCCTAATACAAAACTTCTCTCCTTATTTGTAGCACCTCACCCTACCTTCGGCGTTATATCCCCCATTAAAATAGGCACCTAGGCTTTCCACGTCTCAGAAATGCCTATGGGCACTAGGGAACAGCTTTCTCCTATTTCATTCCACTTTATGAGAATAGTATTTGATACTTTCTAAAAGTACTTAAAGAATCAGAATAGCCTAATTTTTAAATTTTATTTTATATTTTATCTATTAGTTGAAATAATAATATTGAGGGATTTTCATAGAGTCAGATCTTTCAGAGATATATACAATACTTATAGATGAAATGACACAATGTCTGGGAATTACTTCAAGTGATTTAGGGCATTGGTGGCGGCTACAAGTTCACATGAAATAAGACTGATAATTTTTGAAGTTGAGTGATGACACGAGAATGCTCATTACGTAACAGGGAAGAGCCAGTTTTGACTCCATGTTGGATCTGTTTCTTTGACGTTAACTTTTGCTTTTCGTTGCTTTTGTTATTATAATCATATATAATGGCCTGCCCAGGGAACCCTGCCCCTCTGCCTGAATGTTAAACTAAAGTGCCTTTGTTCAGCTCACAGGGAGACAATCTGACCCTGCCCACCTGTGAATGGCTGCAGAAAAGAAGAAATTAACACTTCCCCTCCCTGATGCTGGCCAAGCCAGGAAAAACTAATGGCCTTCTTACTTTATTTCCTCACCTCCTCCCCTATTCTGTAAAAGAAACTGGCATCCAGACCCCGATAAGATGGTTTTCTGGGGGACCCTAGCCCGCCATCTTCTAGGACGCCTGGCTTTCCGAATAAAGTCGTTATTCCTTGCCTCAGCACCTCGTCTCCTGATTTATTGGCCTGTCGTGCGGCGAACAGACCGAGCTTGGACTTGGTAACAATTATACCCTTCTCTTTATTTTTTTTATTTGAAATATTAATAATAAAAAATTTAAAAGAATTCTTACAAAATATCATTAAAAGCGCCTAGATTCTATATGCCTGCTTTTCTTTTCCCAGCCCCACCTTAGGTCACAATGCTGGCCATATGGATTTAAAACCCTAGTGACTGAGAGTACAGTCTGATCAAAACTGCTACAGTTCCAAACCAGGCTCCACCACTTACTACATGTCATATTGGTACATGCTGAAAGAGGCAGCATACTCTTTCTGTGGCTCAGTTTCCTTTTCTGTAAAGTGGGGAGAAAAATATCAATCTCAAATTATTTTGAAGATAAATAAAATAATGAATGTTAAATGCAGAGTCTAGCAGGTAGTAAGTGCTTATTCAGCTAATAATGACAATCATCTACAAATTAATTCAGTTGATTATTTATTGAGTACTTTTTGTGGAGCACTGTTCTAAAGGTAGCTATTATTATTCTCAGACTTAGCTATCAGCTATAAATACACAGGAACACTGAATAAGAGGAGAAATTTGCAGAAACTTTAGAGTTGGACTGAAAAAGGAAAGGCATTGAAGAATCAGAAGGAGGGAGAAGAAAATAAAGTCATGGGTGCTAGTTTGACTATGTTTTCCTCCTTTGTCCCTGTGTCTTTATACAATGAAGGAAAGATAAGAGGACATCTTTGGTTTTTGAAGGACTTAAACTTCATGGGCAGAAGATGTCCTTTGAGGGTCCTCTTTATAATGGATAGGAACACAATTAAAGCCTGGTTAAAAAAATACATCTATTCACTGGGGACCCTTATCCATTCTGTAAGAACAAACCCAGGAGAATTTTTATCTCAAATTCAAATCCTTAGAGGAAAAGATTCATGAGGATTTGATATGCATTTTTTTTCAGGCTGCATCTAAGAAAAAAGCCCCTCACCTCAGTCACATGTCTGTGTTGCTTATTTATCCCATAGCCACCCTGGCTTGAGAGAGACTCAGAAGCAAGGCAGACAGGAAGTTTTTTCCAAGGTTAAAGCTACGCAGATGTGGTGAGTTCCTCTCTTCTCCATCTGCAGCTGCCCAGTCCTGTCCCTGTGCACTAATTCTCCCCAACTTCCGCCTTTGATCAGGGGCCTCAGATCCCAAGGTGTCTGAGCCCTAGTCTTCTGCTGCCTGCCTGTCCCTGGCCTGCCTGCTCTGGCTCTGCAGCCCTCCCACCCAGCACTGTCCACCTCTCTGCTCCCCAGGTCAGCAGTTCTGTGCACCTGCTGCCACCTTGGGCCATGCTGCTGTCCAGAGAAAGTGAGAGTAAGAATCATAGCCTTGGAGAGTAAGACTCTTAACAATAGCAGAGTTATTGGGAGTTGTATTACAGTCAACAAGTACAAAAGAAAAACTTTTAAAATAGCATATCAGTTTCTTAAAATGTGGACATTTTGTTTAGGAAAATAATTCTTTTAGAATTCTTTCAGAGTGCATTTGAAAGAATACACTCTTAGAAAATATAAACTTTTACAATAAGTCTCAACTACATTACCTAATTCGGGGTGAATGCAGGGCAGCTTTGCTTTTCATGGAGTCAGGCCTCCTCTCCCCTCACCATATGGTATCTGACAAAAGAAGTTGACTACTGTATTCTTTTAAAAGTCATTTCCTCCTTTTTGATATATGTCAAGATCTGTATTAAAGACTTTTCATTTCTTTTAATTTCTTCTTTTCTTTCTTTGATTTCTTAAGTCAACAGTTAGGGAGAGGAGAAACATCCCATAGTATTGAACAGTGACACTTGTTAGCAGTTACAGGGGAGAATTTGAAACTCAGTTTAGCTGGTGTGATCTTTCAAACGTTGCTAGGAATTTTCTAGAATAAATGATGCTTTCAATGACATCTTTCCTAATTTGGGTGTAGGGGAGTAGTGGGAGTTAGTAAAATGCCCACTTTTAGAATCTTGGGGGAAATGGAAGAATTCAGTGGTCTACAGGCTCAGTGTTGGTCAGTTAATATCCATCCCATGTTGATTTCCTGTTGACATCACCATTGCAGCCACTGTGGATATTGCCAACTCTCCTTAACACTCCCAAGTCCCCCTACTCCTTCCACTCTCTGCTGCTAATATCACCACTTTTCTGGAGAAATCCGGTCTCTAGAAAGTGAGCTTTCTCAGCTTTCCTCCCCTCCACTGTGATTTTCAATGTCTATATCATCTCAGTGAAGATTAAAATGTATGTGTGTTGGGGAAGACAGGTGAGAATTTTTCAGAAATACCAGCAGTGATATTCTCTAGTGGGAATATTAATAAGGGATTGCTACTTCTTAAAATTTCCATCCCTTGCAAATTGTCAAGGAAGACAGTTAATAATATTTTGATCAGAAAAAAACTCTGTTTTGCAAATGACCTGAAGAAATATTTTTTCTCTTCTCTTCAGTATCTCTCCCCTTTTACCTCTTCTGGAAACCCCTTCATCCCGTAAAAGAGAGCCAGTATCAATTTCAGAGCAACGGGGGGTGGGTGGGGAGGGAACTTTTATTTTGGAGACCTCAGAAGAAACCGTCCTTTCTCCTTGGCTCAGCTGTCACAATTTCCAGGGGCCCAATTTCCATTTATAGTCACAAGACTATCTCCCCTCCATTTTTATCCCTCATCCCCTGGTCTTGTTCTCAATCCCTTTTCCAGACTCTCTCCCTCGTACAGCGCTGATCTTGCCCAATCCCTCACCTTTCCTGTTCTCTCTCAGCCCTTCACATGCTTTGAGGAATTCTAGATCCATGCTCAGCAAACTCCTCTCTGCTTCTAACTTCTTGAATATACCTTGCACTTCTGGTCTAATGAAACCTGGCTGTTCCCTGAGGACACCACTCCTGGCAACCCTCACACTCTTTTTATCTCAGGGCTAGAAGTAAAGCATAGAGTGCTCCTCATTTCCATACGCAAGCCTTTTTTCTTCCTTCAAAGCCCAGATCCTTTGATTCTCCTACCTTCTTTTTTGCTACATTTTCTTACTCCTTTGGCTGTCATCTACTGACCCCCTTCCTAGGCTCCTCTCTTTGAAGATTTTTGCTCACTGTCTTCTGGTGCCTACAATTGTCACCACGCTCACTTATTCTTGACATCCACAAGGATGACACATCCTGGCCTTCTGGGCCTTGGCCTCCCAGCTCCAGTAAGCATTTCCTTTACCCCACCTCAGAGACCCACACCCAAGGTCAGAGTCTAGTCCTTGACCTCACAGTAATGGCTGCTAAAATCAAACTTGAATATGCTTCTTCTTAAATACCACCTCCTACCTTTCCAGCTCACTGTTCCGCTACATACACTGTAGTAATACTTTGACACTCTTAACATTGTTAAGTGATCACTTTCTACTGTTCATCATTCCTCTTCTGTTTTCATGTCCCTGCTTCCCAGTTTAGATTTCACGGTCTGTCACTCCCAACAACCACCTTACACACACTTGCCCCTCTCTTCTTCCATCACATTCACCTGTCAAAACCCTAACCTGCTTAAACACATATCAGCACCAAAGTTGCTAATGGCTGCTAGGAAAATGATGCAGAGGACTTACGCGGTGACTGGTGGCATCCAAATCATGATTACAAATCCCTGTTGAAATAATTTTCTAGGCCCAAGATGGAGCCACTTCTGCCTGGGGTGCACATCAGCAAGCTGAAACTTAGATAACTTTCGTTTTCTTGTAAATCCTCCCCCTGAGCAGAAACACAGTCTATTCAGTCAGCCAATCCCTAGACACCAAGCTGACTCTGGGCCTTCTCACCCCAGAGTTGACAATATGGGCTCAGCCAATCAGATATTTCATTTGTCTCTTCCTTAGTCTTTATTCTTTATCCTATACAAGCTTCCTGCCTTCCACCCCATTTTGCAGTTGTCCGAAAGGGGACTGTCCACATCATGTAGTGTTACATAGTTTGTTTGCATCATCTAAATTGCCTTTTTAAACCGTTTTTTACCACCTTAACGGGCATCCAACTGCACCCAAAATCCCACTACATTTCCCTGGTGAGTTTGCTGCCCCGATATCTGAAACCGCTCTTTAGTTCACACCTTCCCCTCTCTTTCCACACTTTCTTACTCCCTCACTCCAGGATGACCTTTCCTGATTCTTCATGGATAAAATAGAATTAAGAACTCTCTCTTCTTTCATGTTCTTTGCCTTCCTCATTTCCTCTTCCTCTTACTACCTTCCTCTGTGTCTTGGCCACCATCTCTCTTTTTCTCAGACTTCGTTCCTTTGACTATTTCCTCTCACTGCAGCATCATCAGTCTCTCCCTTTCTACTGGCTAGTTCCCATCAGCACAACAGACACGCTCTGGTGTGTCCTTTTTAAAACATCAACCTTCCTTTACCCAACATTTCTCTCCAGCTTTCTCCTTATTTCTCTTTTGCTTTTCACTGCAAAATACCCCCAAACATGTTCTACACTTACTTTTTCTCACTTCTTACTTCTTTTCCACTTCTTCATTCCCATTTTCTCTTCAAGTAATTTCACTCTGGTGTCTGCCTCCACCATTCTTTCTACTTCAATGTCTACTGTGCATCTAAAAACTGACTTGTTCAAAGCCATCCCCATCCCTTGAAATCATCTACCTTCTGGTCTTCCACAGTTTGGACAATGGAACCACCATCTGCCCAGATGCTCAAGCCAGAAATCTAAGGGACATTTTGTTTCATCCTGTTTTCTCCTCCTCAATCCAATCCATTAGCAAATCCTGTCGTTTCTTCCTCCAAATATATCTAGAATCTGCCCATTCCTCTTCCTATTTATAATTGCCACTGTCTTCCAGGATAATGCTTTCTTTCTTTTCTTTTCTTTTCTTTTTTTTCATTTTTGGCTGTGTTGGGTCTTCATTGCTGTGCACGGGCTTTCTCTAGTTGTGGCGAGCAGGGGTTACTCTTTGTTGTGGTGCGTGGGCTTCTCATTGCAGTGGCTTCTCTTGTTGTGGAGCATGGGCTCTAGGTGCACAGGCTTCAGTAGTTGCAGTACGGTGGGCTCAGTAGTTGTGGCATGCAGGCCCTAGAGGGCACAGTCTTCAGTAGTTGTGGCATGTGGGCTCAGTAGTTATGGCTCACAAGTTCTAGAGTGTGGGCTCAGTAGTTGTGGCTCATGGGCTTAGTTGCTCCACAGAATGTGGGATCTTCCCGGACCAGGTGGATTCTTAACCACTGTGCCACAAGGGAGGTCCCGATAATGCTTTCTTAAGTGGTCTTATGCTTCCACTCCTCCCCTTCTTCAATCCATTTTGCACAAAGCATCCAGGAAGAATGATCTGTTTAAATGCAAATTGGATCTTTTAGCACATCCTGTAATGGCACCCATTATACACATACAATACACTCCAAATCACCTTACCTCTTACTCCTCCCTTAGGGCACAGCCCAGATGTCACTTTCTCCAGACCTGTCTTCTTTCACTCCACCCCAAGTCTGAATCAGTTGCCCCTCCCAGAGTCACATAGCAGCCTTCCCTCCCCCCATGGCTCTTCCCCAACCACTCTATCCTACTATTTTTTCTTCTTTTCTGCCTCTCTCATTATGCTACAAATTCTTTTAGATCTGGGAATATGCTTATTTGCTCATGATTACATTGAAATCTTTTAGTAGAGTGTCTAGCAGACAGGATGTCCTTGGTAAATAATCAGAATATGAATAGATAAATGTCCCAGACTTTCCTGGTGACGCAGTGGTTAAGAATCCACCTGCCAATGCAGGGGACACAGGTTTGATCCCTGGTCCGGGAAGATCCCACATGCTGCAGAACAACTAAGTCCGTGTTCCACAACTACTGAGCCCATGCTCTAGAGCCCACGAGTTACAACTACTGAGCCTGCACGCCGCAACTACTGAGCCCGTGTGCCGCAACTACTGAGCCCACATGCTGCAACTACTGAGATTGCGTGCTGCAACTACTGAAGCTCACACACCTAGAGCCTGTGCTCCACAACAAGAGAAGCCACCACAATGAGAAGCCCACGCACCACAACAAAGAGTAACCCCTGCTCACTGCAACTAGAGAAAGCCCACAAACGGCTATGAAGACCCAGTGCAGCCAAAAAGAAAATAAATAGAGAAATGTCCCTCCCTACTATGTATGTCTCTCCCCTGTAACCACTGAAGTTCACCTATAAAAGTCACTCTGGTAGGTGCTTCTCTTCATGTTGTCCAACCCAATGATGAAATAAACTTCATATTTTACGGCAAGACAAGAAAATTTTAAACATAAAATTTTAACCATAAAATTTTTCTCTGCCCGTTTAGGCCTCCGCCCTCCCTTTTAGTGTGTGTTGTGCATCTGCACAACATCCATCTTAGGAGATAACCTTCCTTCTGAATCTTGTAAGGGCCCATGAAGACACATGCCCCACTACTTGCTTTGTACATGTAGACCTGAGTTGTGTAAACTGTCAATGTCATTTAGTGTACAGCCCTCTTGTTTCAAAAACTCATATAACTGTGCTTTGACCACTAATGGGCAAACAGTTCTTGGAGCTTTCTGAGAGGCTGTTCCTGGGTTATAACCCAGGCTCAAATAAAATTTTCCATTTCTCTCTTAGATCTACTGATTAATTTTTTTGTTGACACCAAGTCCATGTGCCAGACTTGTGAGGTCAAACAAACCAAAACATTGGAGTTTGGAGCAGAGAAATGTTCATTGCAGGGCCAACAAAAGAGAACGGTTGGCTCCTGCTCAAAAAAACCCAAGCTCCTCAATGGTTTTTGTGGATGAGTTTTTAAAGGCAACATTTGGGGAAGGGCTGCAGGGTACATGACTTTCTTCTGATTGGTTGGTAGTGAGGTAACAGGGTAGAGTTCCAGGAATGTCAATCATCCACCTTCTGGTTGCAAGCAGTCTAGAGTCTCAGCATGTAGTTATCATCCTCCACCTGGGTGGGGGGTCTTAGTTCCTGCAGAATAACTCAAAGATGTGTGTCAGATTGTTACATATATACATACCTCCCTTGAGGAAGAACTAGGACTCTTTTATCACTGAACTAGTGCTTCTTAACTGTTTTTCCTTTGTTTCTGCATTCTCTCACTTCCCTAATGAGTAACTACTTGAATCCACTCTTTGGAACCAAGGGAAGGTCTAGGAGACTAAAGTCTTTTACTACAAACAAGAAATGGAGGACACAGCTTTTGTAGCTGGGAGGGACTTGTAGGGTCCTGCTTGGTTTCACTCACATGTAATTGATAAAGAATCTCATTACTGACTTAAGAGAATGTTTAGTCAATATAGATTTATTGACCTTTATTTGTTGAACATAAGGCAAAAAACAGAATCAAGCAATTTTTGCAGTCTGTATAAGATTTGGAGACATGACGGGTTCTGTGACGGAATTTTCTCCTGTAGTGCCAGCTGCCATAATTAAATGTGAAATAGTGACAAATATTTAGGACCTTTAGCTTTATGTTGCTAATCACACAAAGATCTATGGGCCTACATCCAGGAAAGAGAATCAGTGAAAAAAATAAAATTATGGTCACAACTACAAGAAAAAACTTTCAGCTTCACAGTTTTTCTTCTAGGTGTTGAAAAGAAAACCACAAACCTAAAATGGCATCACTCGTGCTGAAAGCCCAAGATACCAAACCTAGATTTAATATCTGATCTAATTGCAGTTTCAACCTCTCCCAGAAATGTAATCTTAATTGACCAGTCTGGAATTTTCTAGTCAAGCACCAGTAAGGTAATCAGTCATGTGGGCCCTCTCCATCCCCCAGAGAAAGAAGAGGCAATCTGCATGATAAAACCCTTGCCATTCCCTTCCCCCCAAAAAGAAGATGTCCTGGCCTAAAAATAATCCTTTCTTTTCCTTCTTTCCTAAAATCTCCCTTGGGTTCACCCTTCTTCCTATAAAACCTTCCATTTTGTACAACTGAAACAGGAAGGAAGAAGGCAGGAAACAACCTTTGAAAGAATGACATAGCGTAAGGACACAACATAAACTGATTAGAACCAAATAGGTCCAAGATGGCAGATAAATGACTTCCACTAGACCCTGAGCCTCAGTATGTGCTCATTGTAACACATCATCAAGCTAAATTACACACCCACAGGTGCCATGATAGTTCCAAGTCCGACCATAAGGATCAAAAAGTGGGCAGTGGCCCAATTCCTGGAAATCCCCACCCCTTCCCGAAATAGCTGGAATACTCCTCCCACTCATTAGCCTATGAAATTACCCACCCCTATAAAAATTATCAACCCCATACCCTGGTATGGGCTCTCGCCTTCTGAGATGGCCCACACTCTGTCTGTGGAGTGTGTTTCTCTCTAAATAAATCCACTTCTTACCTACACTTTGTCTCACTGAATTCTTTCTGTGATGAGACATCAAGAACTTGAGCTTCATTAAGTCCTGAAACCAGGTGTGTGATCTCAGTTGGAAGACCGTAGGTTATGGCCTGGTTCAAGTCCTGGACGCTTGGGTTCAAGTCCCAATCTGAGATGCATGTTTTCACAACCCCTTGGATCATCCTTCCAGTTGCTCTTTGGGATGTTTCTGGATTCATGAATCTTTGAACAAGCCAATTAAGTATTTAAATTTACTCTATTTAATTTTGTTTTTTAACATAGGTATAGCTTAAAATTAATCCAAAGCTCAATGAAAAGTACATTTGAGTTCTTTTGAACTCATTTGAGATCTTTTGAAGTTTAATTTTTTAAAGACACCTACAGTATATATTAAAGAAGAAATAGTTCATTGTTTTAATCCATTCATTCATTTATACAATCAGTAAATATTTAATGAGAGCTTCTACATGTCAGGCATTGGGCCAGGTACCAGTAATAAGCAGAGAAAAAGACCTAAAGTGTATCTGCCCTCAAGGAGTTTACATTCGAATAGAAAGATAAATGCTAAACAACTAATTATATAATTCATTTTTTAGCTTTAATTGTGACAAGTGCTATAAATAAGAAACCAAGAAACTATGAGTGCACATGGGGGTGGACAATCTCTCTTTGCCTTTCATATGAGTCCTCTCCCTGTTACCACAGCTGTTGTTCCAGAATCATACCCCTGCCTCTCCCTCCAATAGAAACCAATTACTCTTATCTGAGTTTCAGGAGGAAGCTGCAAAGAGAAAAAAACAAGAACTGGTTAGAACCAACTGGGCCCAAGATGGCAGAAGATTCGACTTCCAGTAGACCATGAGCCTCATTATACCCTCATTGTAATCCATTAGCTAAATGACACACCCACCAGTGCCATGAAAGTTGATGATTGTCATGACAACAATAGGAAAAGCCCAGACAAGGACTGGAAAGGAGAGTTGCCTCAGTTCTAGGTCCAAACCACACCCCTGTTCTCAGAAAACTCATGAATATTCCTCCCACTCTTTCCAAATCCCTCCCTTTTACTTTGACCCTCCTATATATTTGGTGTCTCTGCCCAAATTGGGTTGAGGAGTTGATTTGTGAACTAGGTTCCAGCTTCTCCATTCTTTGGCCAGTGAATAAGCATGTGCTGTTCTAGTCTCAGCATTGGTTTCATAATTGGCTGTGTGAATCTGATCGGAAAAAGAACCTCCCTGGAGGAGACAAGGGTCTTGGCCTGGGCTAGGACCCCAGCACGGGTCCACTTGACCAATTCAGTAACATCCCTTCTCTGCTCTGCTCTGGCCTGGGAGGCTGACCTCTTTGGGCTACACACATGTTTCCTTGCTCTCTGGCTTCCCTTTGTGTTCATGAGGATATAGGAGAGCAGAAGGGGATCAAGGTCAGGGTAACTACCTCCCAGGCCCCCTCTCAGTCCAACCCTGGCATGGCAGTAGTTATACTGCTCTCTTTAGGTCTTGGGAACCACTTCCTTCCCTTGTCACCCAGGCCTAGCCATGGGCACAGCTCCCACGTGACAGTCTGGCTGTCCTCGCTGTACCGTAACCCTGCGTGCACGTGGTGAATCATCTTCTTGAGCTCATCAGTTTTCCACGTTGAGTGTGCCACCTATTTCCTGTTAGGCTCCCTAGAACTCGGAGCAGATAGCTGGGGAATCTGACCAAATTTATTTATTTATTTATTTTTCAAAATTTAGATAGAAAGGGTGAGGACAAAGAAGGCTTTCTTGAGGAAGTCATGCTTAAGCTGCTGGCTAAAGGGTGTTGCTCTCCTGGTTGGTTCTTCTTACACCTCCTCTCCTCTCCACATTAACATCCATGAGACCAGAGAAGAGTAATGGCGTCCGTCATCAATTGTTCTTTATCCCTTTGATTCCACTACCCTCCCTCAACCCCAGCAGTAAACACTTTCTCTTTCTGTTTTCACTAGAATGACCCCTCCTGGGATAGGTCATCATGCGCTCTGAGATCTTTCCCCCTCCTTACTCTTTCTCCTTAATCCTCCATCTTTCCTGTCCTGTCAAAATCCCTAAAATATGTGCCCTCCATGTGACCATGCTGTGACATGTATGCCTTCTCTCACTGCCCCTGTGTATTCAGCCACACTAGACAGTTTGCTGTTCAATGCCTTTGTTCACAGTTTTTCTTCTGGATCACCCTAGCCTCATCTGTCTCTTCTGTTGAAATCCCTTCCAGTTTAAATGCCACCACTGTGCAAAGCCTTCCTAAAGGTCTCAGTAGGAAGTATTCACGTCCATTATTTTTTGTTCCCATAAAGACTCTTTTTTTTTTTTACCTTTTTTGTTCTTCTCACATGATTTATAGTTTTGATATTTGTGAAAATGTCTTATTTCTCTCCCATGATTTTCAGCTCTGAGAAGGCAGGGACTAGTTTGCCTATGGAACATTTACAACACTACATCTAATACAATGCCCAGCACTTAGTAAGAGACTTTGGCTTTTAGTATCCATTGATACATATTATTTACCCTCTGTTGTAGAAAATCATAATGGAATCATTCCCTTACACAACAAAATAAATGAAAATGTTAGTGTGCTCTCTTTGTCTGTGGCCCCTGGCATGGTTACTTGCATAGTGTGCTTTTTATTGCAATGTAATTAAATCGTACAGTTAAAACAAACATAACTAAGGGAAATAGAGCTAAGAATATTGCCTCCAGTTACAACTTGAAAGGCCTGATTTTATCCCACCATTTCCAATCTTCTAACATTCAAGAATCAGTTATGCCACAGTCTTTATCATCTCAGGAAAAAATAAAATAAAAATCTTTTAAAGCCCTCCAGATACCATATAGCTGCATAGAGCTGGATAAATAGGGACAAGGCATAGACAGATTAATTCAGGGGAAATAAAAATATGTTTCCCTTAGATTCATGTTCCACACTTCAAACTGAGATTTCTAAAAGTTCTCCCCTAGGAGGCTTTTGTTATGTCTATTGTTTGGTTTGATAATGCTGGAAGATGAGGAATTTGGGAATTTTAACTCCAAAAAGACTTTTCAGTTCTATGTATTCTGTGAAATTGAACTTGGTTTTAAATGGTAGTTTCTATACGTTAAAGATATATTTAAAATAAAGTAATAATACTAACTACCATTTATTAATCATCCAATAACTCTTTTAATCTTATAACTAGCTCCAATGCAGATATTATTGTCCCCATTACATAGATGAGGAAACCGAGACTCAAGATGTTCACTGCCCTGTTCCAGGGCACAGTTTTCAAGTGACAGCTCTTCCTTGGTCCAATGCTTATGTTCTTAAACACTACTGTCTACCTCCTCCTGGCAATATCACTGGGGTGATGCACATTTGTTTGGCCATCGCCTGTGTATGGTACAAATGTTCTACAACCTTCTGAAACTTGTATGATCTCAGAAAGCATCTTGCTTAGGGAGCAGAGCTGCGCAAAGAGCTGGAGAAGTGATGGCCTGGAGGAAACATGACAGGGAAATGGACCAGCCCTATTCAGAGTACTGCTAGGGCTTCCTTTGTCTTTTAAACCAATAACAGCTGGGAAATGAGCCTGTTAATCTGCTGGGAAAGAGAGTCTCTGGAAGGACAAGGAAGGACTTTCTGCCCTGCACACATAGGTAAGCATGCTCTGAGAGCATATATCATCTTCTATTTTAAAAGTCACTCCCGAGAATGTGTGTTTTAAAGTGGTTGGGTGGTAGATTTTTTACGTTGGTCTCTGTGCATATTTAAATACATTTTTTGGAGAATACAAAGGAGAAAAGATAGTCTCTTCAATAAGTGGTGCTGGGAAAACTGGACAGCTACATGTAAAAGAATGAAATTAGAACACTTCCTAATACCATACACAAAAATAAACTCAAAATGGACTAAAGACCTAAATGTAAGACCAGACAGTATAAAATCTTAGAGAAAAACATAGGAAGAATACTCTTTGACATAAATCACAGCAAGATCTTTGACCCACCTCCTAGAGTAATGAAAATAAAAACAAAAATAAACAAATGGGACCTAATGAAACTTAAAAGCTTTTGCACAGAAAAGGAAACCATAAACAATATGAAAAGACAACACTCAGAATGGGACAAAATATTTGCAAACGAAGCAATGAACAAGGGATTAATCTCCAAAATATACAAGCAGCTCATGGAGTGAAATATCAAAAAACAAACAACACAATCCAAAAATGGGCAGAAGACCTAAATAGGCATTTCTCCATAGAAGACATACAGATGTCCAAGAGGCACATGACAAGATTCTTAACATCACTAATTATTAGAGAAATGCAAATCAAAACTACAATGAGTTATCACCTCACAACAGTCAGAATGGCCATCATCAAAAAATCTACAAATAATAAATGCTCTAGAGGGTGTGGAGAAAAAGGAACCCTCCTACACTGTTGGCAGGAATGTCAATTGATATAGTCACTATGGAGAACAGTATGGAGGTTCCTTATAAAACTAAAAATACAATTACCATATGAGCCAGCAATCCCACTACTGGGCATATACCCTGAGAAAACCATAATTCAAAAAGACACATGCACCCCAATGTTCATTGCAGCACTATTTACAATAGCCAGGTCATGGAAGCAATGTAAATGTCCATCGACACATGAATGGATAAAGAAGGTGTGGTACATATATACAATGGAATATTACTCAGCCATAAAAAGGAATGGAATTGGGTCATTTGTAGAGACATGGATGGACCTATATACTGTCATACAGAAAGAAGTAAGTCAGAAAGAGAAAAACAAATATTGTATATTAACGCATATATGTGGAATCTAGAAAAATGGTAGAGATGAACTGGTTTGCAAGGCAGAAATAGAGACACAGAAGTAGAGAACAAACCTATGGACACCAAGGGGGGAAAGTAGGGTGGGGGGGATGATGGGATGAATTGGGAGATTGGGACTGACATATTTACACTAATATGTATTAAATAGATAACTAATAAGAACCTGCTGTATAAAAAAAATAAATAGATAAAATTAAATTTAAAAAAGTGAAGTGGTTGAGTGGTAGATTTTTTACATTGCTTTCTATGCATATTTAAATACATTTTTCTCCAGCTGTTAACGAAAGTTGTTTAAACATCAAAAACTTCAAAGACATAGAGACCCAAGAAAAACATTTTTTATTGAATTGAAGCTGTATTTTTTTCATCGAGAAAGCAGTCATCTAAATGGTTTTTTCTATTTTCTATCTCACATATAACACCTCAATAGTAATATGAGAGACAGTATTCAGAAAGCAATTCCAAACACATTAAAAAAGCTGCTTTGGAAAAATGAGTCAAGTGAGTTTTTTCCCTCTAAAGGCCACAAAAAGAAACACCCTTCTCACAGGCAATAGGTTGTAAAGGGAATAAGCGCTAGGACTCAATATCTCATCTAAAATCTTGCAGGAAAGAATGTTTATTACTGCAGGAAGCAGAAGGTGAGCCTAGATTATAAATGAGATCCTGCAGACAAGGGAGATGTATCTTGCTGAAGTATTACTGTACAGAACGAACCTTTAAAGCTTGGACTCTGAAGGCATAAACCATTGTCAAATAAATCTAAACTGATGTATTCATTTTTAATAAAAGAAAATGCAACATAGCATGACCACAATAATACATAATTTCATCCTTGCATTTCAGTTCTCAAGGGTTATTTAATTTTCCTTAAAACATTACAGAAAATACAAGGAGTTAGATGAAAATAAATATTCTCACCTAGAATGATAATTATTTCATCAGCATTTTCCCCACCAATGAGAAACAATAGTAGAATACGCATATGGGAAGGCCTGTCTATAGTTTATCTATACAATAATTTTAAATATCCCGATTGACATATAAATAGTTAAGAGAAGAGATGGCTAATTTTTTTCTTTTAAAATTATTTAAAGGTCTTTTATTTGAATATTTAAATTCTCTATAAAGAAGGTAAGTCCCACAGGAAATACAAATATTAATTGTGAAAAATAAAGAGAACTGAACTGGTATAGGAGTATTCTATTAAAAATGGTTCTCATGTGAATAATCCATGGGGTTAATTGCAGCCATGAGACAAATGACTGCCAAAGCTGTTTTTAAAAAATGTTTTTATGGGCTTCCCTGGTGGCGCAGTGATTGAGAGTCTGCCTGTTAGTACGGGGGACGTTGGTTAGAGCTCTGGTCTGGGAGGATCCCGCATGCCGCGGAGCGGCTGGGCCCGTGAGCCACAGCTGCTGAGCCTGCGCGTCTGGACCCTGTGCTCCGCAACAAGAGGGGCGGCGATGGTGAAAAGGCCCGCGCGCCACGATTGGGAGTGGCCCCCGCTTGCCGCAGCTGGGGAGGGCCCTCACGCGGAAGCGAGGACCCAACACAGCGAAAAATAAATATATAAATAAATAAATAAATAGAATTTATTAAAAAATAGAAAATCTCACTCTTAAAAAAAAATGTTTTCTTAATGTGACATTGCGTTTTTGATCTCAGTTTTTTTTCTCTCTCTCCTTTTTCCTCTTCACTGTTTTCCTTCTTGCATTCTTCTGCTATTTTTAAAGTAGGGCTTAAATTAGTTATATTAAAAACACATAAAGAAGGTGGTAAATAAAATAGAAATAAAAGTTACCGGAAACTAATGATTTTACTACAATCTTCTACAAAGATTGTAGAATCTTTCTGTGTAACAGACAATGCAGCTGAGTGAGTTTTATGGTGACCCAGGTAGATGTTAGGCATTCTTTTTTTTTTTTTAATTGAGGTATAGTTGATGTACAATACTATGTATCAGGTGTATGACACAGTGATTCACAACTTTTAAATTTATAGTTATTATAAAATATTGGCTATATTCTGTGTTCTGTACAATATATCCTTGTAGCTTATTTTATACATAGTAGTTTGTAGTTAATCCCCTACCCCTATGTTGCCCCTCCCCTTTCCCCACTGGTAACACTAATTTGTTCTCTATATCTGTGAGTCTGTTTCTTTTTTCTGGTTTTCACTAGTTTGTTGTATTAATAATGCTGCTATGAACATTGGGGTGCATGTATCTTTTTGAATTAGTGTTTTCCTTTTTTTCAGACATATACCCAGGAGTGAAATTGCTGGGTCATATGATAGTCCTATTTGCAGTTTTATGAGAAACATCCATACTGTTTTCCACAGTGGCTGCACTAATTTACATTCCCACCAATGGTGTACCAGGGTTCCCTTTTCTCTACATCCTTGCCAACATTTGTTATTTGCGTTTTTTTGATGATAGCCATTCTGACAGGTGTGAGGTGGTATGTCACTGTGGTTTTAATTTGCATTTAGGTATTCTTTTTTAATGACCAGAATCATCAGTTACTTCCTCTTCACCAGTGCCCAACATACCAGGGGAAATTCTATTATATAATCATATTTAATGTAAGGATGTCTTTCTGGAAGCTTGTATCATGTGTCACTCAAAGGAACAGATATAATTAATCAAATAATGAGTTTGATTCCAAAAATCTGGATGCAGTTCAAGAGATACTGACTTTCAGGGATATAGTGTCTACAACTTTAGTTTTTATGTTGAATAGAACCTTAAAAAGTTAAAGAGGAAAACAGCTTGGCAGCTTCTCAAAAAGTTAAACATAGAATTACCATACCACATAGGAATCCCACTCTTCAGAGTATACCCAAAGGAACTGAAAACAAGTACTCCAACAAATACATGTACATGCATGTCCATATCAGCACTATTCCTAATAGCCAAAGGTGGAAACAGCTCAAATGTCCATCAATAGATGAATGGATAAACAAATTGTGGTATATAAATACAATGGAATATTATCCAGCCATAAAAAGGAATGAAGTACTGATACATGCTATGGCAAGGACGAACCTTGAAAGCATTGTGCAAAGAGAAAGAAGCTAGACACAGAGGTCACATATTGTATGATTCCATTTATGTGAAATAGCCAGAAGAGGTAAATCCATATAAAGACAGATGCAAACCGGTGGTTTTCAGGGGCTGGGAATGGGGAGCAGCTGCTTAATAGGTGCAATGTGATAAAAATGTTTCAGAACTAGATAGAGGTGGTGGTTTCACAATATTGTATGTGTTCTAAATGTCACTGAAATGTTCACTTTAAAAAGGTTAAATGTTATGTTGTATTAATTTCATCTCCAAAAAAAAAAAAAAAAGAAAAGAAAACCTTCCAGAAAAATAAGGAATGAAAACTCAAAGTCACTGAAACTTAAATTATAGCTCAGAAAAATATGGACAGGAGGCATTGGACAGTCAGAATTTGATGTAAATGAACATGTGATAATATCAGGAGACAGAGAAGAAAAGTGAGCCCAATAGCAAGTATATTATGAAGAAAAAACCTTCAATAGAAAGACATAGTCAAACAAAAGCAAACCCTCTCTAAAGCAAACTTAGGAAAAGCTCTTTTTAAATGAGTGAAATATAAATAGTAAATATGTTTTTAAATTTTATATTATTGAATCAATTACATAGTTAAAGTCCGAAGTTGATTTTTGTAGTAGATAATAGATAACTCATTTATAGTTTATTAAATTACATAATTATTATTAAATGTATAATGTAATTCAATGAGTTGAAATATGCTCCCTCAATCTATTTTTTTTGAAGTATAGTTGATTTACAATGCTGTGTTTCATGTGTACAGCAAAGTGATTCAGATATATATATGATATTATAAGAATATATAATATGTATATTCTTTTTCAGATTCTTTTCCATTGTAGGTTATTACAAAATATTAAATATAGTTCCTTGTGCTATACAGTAGATCCTTGTCGTTTATTTTATATATAGTAGTATGTACCTGTTATTTTCACATTCCTAATTTATTCCTCTTCCTTTTTTCCTCCCTTCATCTTATTTACAGTAGAGTTTTGCTTCATATGGCTTATTTTCAGAGAGTAACGCAAAGGAAATTTTCGGTCTGTCTTTGGTCTGTTGTTAAAAAAAAAAAATCTGAGTAAGTTATGTTTAAATATTTATAGCATGCAAAACAAAGAACTGTATCAGAATAAAAGATGTAGAGCAATTCTTAAATACAAAAAGAGGACTATAAAAGCCCACATGTTGGGTCTGAGTTATAGAGATGGTATGATATAGTTATTTCAAATAATTTTAATGATTAGGGTAAGTTAATCTGAAAAAAGGAGAAAAACAATTTGAAAAACTGGAGACCATGTTGAGTACAATACAGAAGGATAAGAGAGCAAATGGGGAAAGGAAATGGAAGTGTTCAGGAAGCAATTACTCGCTATCCCAGGGTTCTGTGAATGATCTAGCAGTAGGTGCCCGGGAGTGGAAAGGGGCCACTGTGAGTGAATAGGACCTGAAGGAAGTAATCAGAGATAAGAATACGAGTATCAGAGACACAGATACAGAATTGAGAGAGAGGATGACAAAGTTTACAGCCTGAACTTAAAGACATTGCACAATAAGAAAGAAAGCAAAAGCTGAGAATGGAATGAGGGGTCTGCTCACAAATATTATGAAAACTTAAGATGATGGAATACAAGCTCACTGAAGGAGGCAGTAAGGGCATGTGAGAGAAGCCAGAATGAGGGGCAAAAAGCAGTAGCATTATCAAAAGCATAAATGAATTTTTAGATGTCATGTTCAAATGCGTAGACAGGAAAGGTGAATAGGTGCTGTGGTTCAGAATATAATTTTCAGAAGAAACAATTTTGGAAAACCACAGTCTCATTTTAACTGAAAAATAGAAAATTAGTCACGGGCAATCAGGGACATACTGGGGCCAGAGTTTCTATTCTAGAAGTTTCACAGAGATGCAGTTAACAGGAACTAAAACAGAAAAACTTAGAGCCTTTCCCAAACACTGACTCTGTATTTGGGAAAATATGAACAAATAGCACCAAGTAAATATTGGGAAGCTAATAACTAATAAAAATTCCATTAGAAATCATTTATTATCACATATCACATTTATAAACAAATGCGAAAATCAAGGAGCATATTTAACTATTTGAATTATACCAGAAACAGTTCTACCACCTCACAACCCCTTTAAAAATATTTATTTATGTTTTACTGTTTTAAGTGTCAAATGATATGGTCTTACATACAACCTTGTCTCTTTCCAGCTGTGTCCCTAATATTCCTAAGTCTCAGTTTTCCTATGTGTGGAGAGGAGGTAACAACACCTGCATAAATGAACGTCACTTGTCATCGAAAAAATGGCATGAGATAATGTCAAGATGCACTCTGCAACTTGAGAAAACACTACATCACTATTAATTTTTTTGTCACTCATCACTAATGGTCGTATTGCCAGTATGCCTCAGTCAAATAACATGGAAAGGGAAAAAGGAGGTTATGGCCAAAAACAATATAAGTCTATTTATTGTAGACTTAACATGATACTAAAGAAAATAAAAGCTCACTTTTTTTCTACAGAATTTTTAATTAAATGTTATATTTTTATTAATAACCATATTTTGGCATAAAAGAGGAAAGCTGCACATTAAAAAATGCTTCAAAGAGAAATTAGTCCAGTGTAATTACTCTGAATTGTTGAAATGCCAGCATATAAGAGTATATGTGCCCTATTATAAAAACCAGGTGTTTAAATAAGATTAAATTGCCTCCTGAAACAATAGGGGACTAGAGTTGAGTTGTGCTTTTCAAATATAGAAAAGATTGTTTCTAATTTCTTTCTCCATAAGTACCAAATTTGTGCATTTTATAAAAATGTTTCAAAAAGAAGTTATCAATGCGATTGTGACTATTTGTATGCATTCAGTCACTCTGGATGTATCTTTGGCCCTAAGAAAGAGAATTTAAATATCAATCTAGTATAGAATAATAGATGGAAAAATGCTAACCAAAATAGACGGGAAAAAATTTCTCCCAGAATCTTGAATTTAGCATAGAAATTTCTTCATAGTTTTGAATCTTAGGAAGGACATGTAAAGATGGAACAAGGTCCTGAAAGAGACAGAAAGTGACTGGCTCAAGAGGCAGGTGGTGGTTTTGGCCTTATAAAAGGAGAAGGAAAGACAGGAGCCTCTGAGACAGGCTGAAAGGAACTGAGTGCAGGTGTGAATGCAAATAGTTTATACATAGCAGGTCAGGATTTAAGAAAGGTCATGCTCAATGGCCTCAATTTTCTTGCTTAATTGGGAGGCAAGATTGTCTTTTTGAGAGTGGAGCAGGCAGGGGCAAGTGGGGGAGGCTAAAACCAAAAGCAAAACGAAATGAAACATTAGTCCTTGTCACAGATCCAGGACTGGGATTAACCCCAAGAAATGGTAAACTTTCTTTCCCCTTTTACATCTTTGCCCAAAGATCACACTCTTGACTAATTTTTTTAGTCCTTTAACTGTCTCTGTAGATTTCACATACTTTCTCTCATATATATTCTTCACTAAACTGCTAGAGATACACATAGTTTGTATCCTGCTCTGGTGGAAAAACCAATGCATTCATCTCCAGTTCTGCTGTGTTATCCACTCTTGCAAAAATTGTTCACCTCGGATTGATAACAGAGGTCACTCCCAGGGCCCCATATATGCATGAGGCTGTCTCTCAGCAATCACATCATTATGAAACCTTTGTTCCTCCTGAATGTCTTAGTCTCTGAAGATAATATTCTGGGGAAAATGCCTGCAATTTCTACTCTAATTACTGCAGTACTCCAAAGGAAGCTCTGTTTGAAGGTGAAGTCAATTGCCCTCCTCTTTCAGTTTGCCAGGAAACAACTTAAGGATCTTGTCCCTTCCATTTTTACCAAAAAAAACTGTCAGATAAAGAGATGTTTTAAGTATCCTGCCAACAAAACTTACCTGTTTATTTAGCAATAATAAGCATCTTTTCACCCCTCAAACATTGACAAAGATTCTCTTCTTGAGCAAACTCTAATCAGGCTCCTCTGAGCTCTATTTCAACTAGGTTTTGACTTTTAGACTTCTCTGTTCATCTCTGCAATGTCCAGTTTTAACAAGAATCCTGCTAAGTCCAAGTTTAGCCAGAATCCCTCATTCTCCATATCTGATCAGCCTCAATATCTAATCGCATCCTCCCCCACTCAGGTGATGTCTGATCACCCTGACGCTCCTTCAGTAAGAATCCTGTTAGGTCGGTTTAGTCAGAATTCCCCTTTACTCCTGATGTTTCCTCATAGCAATTTTCCACCCACTGACCCCCACCCTTCTCCTTGACTCTAAATTCCCACTTTTTGTTGTTGTATTTGGAGTTGAGCCAATCTCTCTCCCCCACTGCAAGACCCCATTGCAGTGGTCCCTGCATCTATCACTATAGTCCCCCTGAATCAAGTCTGCCTTACCATTCTTTAGTGTCATTCATTTTTTTCTTTAATAATATCAACAGTTAAATGTGGATTTATAAAGTGATCCAAGCCTCAGTCCACATAACATAAACTGGACAAACCACAGTGAAGTGCGACACATGATACTGTGACACCAGGTGAAATAATTATCTTACTTTTGGACAAGTCCTTTAGGTCGATCCAAGATATTTCTATCAGTTTATGGCTACATTCAAGGCAAACAAGATGTTGAACCCTCCAGGAGAAAATGTGCCACTTCTACAAGGGAGCCCCCTTGAGTCTTTGCTTAATCTTCATGTAGTCCTGGAAGAGTTGTTCAAAACAGCTGGTGCAAGAAAGTTTTGGACTTCAGGGGCTGTAATGTATGTGAAACTATTAAACTTAAATATTATACATATGTGAGGAAGACAGGAGAATATATACCGCCTGAGTCTAACCCATACTGAAAGCACAATTTTATCACCCACCTCCATCTACAGCCAGTTCACATGGAAATCAAATTTGTGGGTTGTATAGACTGCAATCATAAAGCCTAGATGGATGGTTAAGAGAAAGGAAATGATGAAGCTGCATGATGTCCTAGAAATAGCTGGGGCTGATTCAAAGCAATGGAAGCTCCATTAGTTAGAGCACAGCTTGTTCTTTACTAACAATCAGCCCACGAAAGACTTGCTGTGGTTGGTCTGACACATGTCTGAGCCTGGGACTCTGTGGTTTGATAGTGAGCATTGACTTGAAAATCATGCATCTCGGAGATCAAGAAAAACCCAACCAAACGGGAACACCCAAGGAGAAGCAAAATGGGATGCCATAATTGGGTTTAAGCACATTTGCTAACTCACCTTCCAACCATCCTTTTTTTTTTAATTTAGTAAGAGAGGAAAATGCAGAAAAGAGCCTGCAGCTCAGAGGCCCTTTGTTTTACCCTAGGCAAAAACAAGTGTAATCTATGATGGAAGTTCTTCTTTTTTCCTTATAAAATAAGATCCTTCTGTCTGTTAATAGTAGTCTATCAGTGTCAACTTCTTGATTTTAATAATGTATTATGTTTATGAAAGAGGCTATTGCCAGGGAAAACTGGGTGGAGGATACACAGAAAGTCTTTTCCAACTTCATATGAGTCTTGTATAAAAAGGTTTTAAAAACCAACCAAACAAAACAAGAAGGTCTTTCTGCATACAAATTAGTCTCAATCTGTCCCCAGTGACCTATTAGTCAGAAAAAGATTATCTACATTATCAACAGAGGAAGTGATTCTCTTTCTGTCCTCCTTCTAGGAGATTTCCACCTTATTCATTTTCTCAAGATGACATAAAAGAGGTGTGAGGAAAAGGACTGGTCTATGTGGGTGCAGCTTTGGGACAGAAATGTATTAGGGCTTTTATGTATTTGTCATCTGTGGGGAAACAAAGTTCACAAAGCCCATGGCACAGCTGGGCCCGGACTGAGCACAAAATATATGTCCCATACCAGGGACTGGCATCCCTCTCCAGGGTCAAGGAGAGAGGGAAGGCCAACCTGTCAGCCCTTCTACCTTTTTCATTTATGTCCCTGTCCTCCCCGCACACCCCTGCTCAACCTCCCCAGCTAGACAAAACCAGCCCAGGACTCAGTGGCTCACCCCATTGCCCAGAGGCTGGCAAGAAAGTGTCCTTCTCTGACTGGGAAATGCAGACCCATTAGGCTCCTGTGGAATCCCCACTGCTCAGTACTCCAGCCCCACCCCATGGCCAAGCCCTTCTCCAATTTCCCACCAGGCCAAAGCAAGGCCCTGTTATTAGTCAGGATCTAGCTGCACAATTTTTTTTTTTTTTAATTTGGCCTGTCTTATCTGTGATTACTGCATTTGAAAGGACTGTACTACAGCTACTTGGATCACCTGGTACACATGATCAGTTCATCAAAGTATGTAGAAGAAAACATTAACACTGTGCTGGTTAGCTGGCTATGTGGTTTGGCCAATGTAGACACTGGTCCTGAGTCTCCAGGAATATGCAAGAGAGATCACTGGTAGAAGTAGGGGTCTTCATCTCCATATGCATCTGACTCCCACAATATTTTTACTGCTTAGTTACCATGTGTGGCTGGTGTGGGAAAGATCTCAGAAAGGCCATGACTAAAGCATTGGAAGAGAGTATCAGGAAGCACACTGACCAAGCCAGTTCTTCACTGAGATGATGGTACTGAAAAGTGTTGGGTGAGTATGAGGAATACAAACCAGAAACGATACAAGATGTGAGAAGACAGAAGGAGGCAACAGATAAGAAACAGAAGGGTGATGTAGACATAAAGTTGAACCATATAAAATAGCCATTTGTGTAGGTCAAAAACAGAATATCAGCAATTTCAGTGTTCAGCCTAATAAAAAGAGGCTTGATATGGTCTCAATTATGATTTACTTCAAGAAATAAACAAGCTATGTCATGTCATTGATTAGCTCATTTATTTTGTCATTCATTTAACAATGATTTATTGAACTTCTACTGTGTTCCATGTAACATTCCAGGCACTGGGATTCAGCAGCAAGTAGGACATCCAAATACCTCTGCCCTCACAGAGATGACATTCTGGTAAAGAAAGACATGCAATAAATAAATTATACATATACATATACATACACACTCAAAAGCATTAAATATACAATATGGTATGTTGGTAATATATATGTACACCTATGTATGGTTAGGCCATTCAAGATGGCTGCTCTCTTGCTCTCTGTACATCCCCTGCTTGACCAATGCCTGCCTCACCTACACCCTATTCACCTGACTGACCTTCCTACATACTTGCCCCAGGCCCCAGCTAGTGGTTGTTCTTATCAAAGGGGCGGTGAGGGCAGTGCCCCTCTGCTGGTTTCCCTGGTAACCGATGAGCCAACCTGATGTCAATTCCCCCTATAACGGCAATCTCCCCTTCCCTCAGAAGTGAAGACTGCCATGTGCTGCCCAACATCTGCTGCACATGGTGCGTGTCGCTCCAGGACCTTGTTTCAGACGTGTAAGATCCCTTTATCCATTAAACCATTGATGTCTCTGTTGCTGACTCTGGGCTCTTTCTTTGGTCTTGAAGCTGGGCAAGCAGAGGCCTTGTAGGCCTGTGGGTTGCAGCCCAACAATATAATATTACTATCTATCATAGCATTATTATCTAACATAAATCTAACATTTTATATAGCATACATATGTATATGTACACATATTTATGTATATATAAATATATATATATATATATATATATATATATATATACGCACAGATAGTAAAATGTACTATAAAGAAAAATAAATAGGAAAGGAAGATACAGAGTGAGAGGAGGTTATACAACTGTATGCAATTGTAAACAAGGTGATTAACAAAGGCTTTATTGATAAGTTGACCTTTGAGCAAAAATCTAAAGGAGATAATAGAGTAAACAATGAGGATGTTTGGAAGAAGAACTTCCAGGAAGAGGGAACAGCAAAAACACTAGATGACTCCAGTGCAATGAGCAAAGGGGAGAGTAATAGGAAGTGAGTTCAAAGAAGTAAAGGGAGCCTATCCTGTGGGGCACTGTAAAGCTTTTGTCTGTTGCTCTGAGGGACAAGGGAGTCATTGGAGGGTTTTGAGCAGAAGAGAACTATGCTCTGACATATTTTTAAAGAATTCTGGCTATTCTGTTGAAGAGACTCTTTAGGAGCAAGGGTGGGAGCAGAAAGAGGAGTTAGAAACTATTATGGTGATCGAGGGGAGGGAGTGAGTGGTGGTGATGGAGATGGTGAGGAGTGGTCAGGCTCGAGGCATATTTTGAGGGTTGAATGAATAGTGTTTGCTGTAAGATTGGACATGGGATGAGGGAGGAAAGAGGGTCAAAGAAGACTGAAGATTTTTGTCTGAACAACTGAAAGTGATGCCAAAAGTCAGCCTCTGTGCCCTGGTGCTGAATCAAATCTTGGAGACAGAATTTTGGGTGAAGTAGAAAAGAATAACTTTATTGCTTTGCCAGGCAAAGGGGGACACAGTGGGCCCATGCCCCTCAAAACTGTGTGCCCCAACCTAGGAGTATTTGATGAGAAGATTTTTGGGTTTTTTTTTTTTTTTTTTTGGCTGCGTTGGGTCTTTGTTGCCGCACGCGGGCTTTCTCTAGTTGCGGCGAGCAGGGGCTACTCTTCGTTGCGGTGCATGGGCTTCTCATTGCGGTGGCTTCTCTTGTTGTGGAGCATGGGCTCTAGGCACGTGGGCTTCAGTAGTTGTGGCACACGGGCTCTAGAGAGCAGGCTCAGTAATTGTGGTGCCCTGGTTTAGTTGCTTCACAGCATGTGGGATCTTCCCAGACCAGGGATCAAACCCATGTCCCCTGCATTGGCAGGCAGATTCTTAACCACTGCACCACCAGGGAAGTCCCTGATGAGGAGTTTTATAGCAATGGTGCAAGGGTGGGGTTGCTGATAAATATCAGGGTATGTGCAGAGCCTGCATTCCTTTAATCGGGACTCAGGTGGTCTCCTGCTGAGTTTCTGTGGTTCTCAAGGTTATAAAACTCAGCAGGACATTCTCTCTGGAATGAAGAATGCTTCATCAAGTAGTTAACATCTTCCATTTGTTGGGGGTTTTAGTTCTGCAGAAGAGCTCGAAGATATTGTTATGTGTATCCCTTGAGGCAGAACCAAGATCCTGTCCCAAGGCTGCACTATTGTTTCTTAACTGCTCTTCCCTTGTCTCTGCATCCCCTCCCTTCCCTGATTAGCAACTGTTTGAACCAGCCCTTTGGAACTCAGGGAAGGACATGGAGGCTGAAAGCCTATTCCCTGAACAAGAAACGGGGAACACAGAAAGGCTTTCATGCCCAGGAGCTCCACAGGATCCTGCTCAGTTTCAAAAGCATGAAAAACTGAAAGAGTAACATGGGGAAAACTGCCATAGAAGTGAAACTGCACACCTCAGATGGGACTTGAACCCACGTCTAGGACTCAAACCCAGCCAAAACTCAGATTGGGACTTGAACCCATGGGCTGAGAATTTTACTCAGCCAAAATGCAGACTGGGACCCATGATCTTTTAACTGAAATCATACACCTGGTCTCAGGACTTAATGAAGCTCAGGTTCTTTATGCCTCCTCACAGAATGAATTCAGCAAGAGGCAAAGTGATTGGTAGATTTATTGAGAGAGATACACGCTCCATAGACAGAGTGTGGCCATCTCAGAAGGTGAGAGACCCCCAAATATGGGGCGATTAGTTTTTATGGGCTGGGTAATTTCATAGGCTAATGAACGGGAGGATTATTCCAACTATTTTGGGGAAGAGGCAGGGATTTCCAGGAGTTGGGCCACTGCTCAGTTTTTGGCCATTTATGGTCGGCCTTGGAACTGTCATGGCACTTGTGGGCATGTCATTTAACATATGCTAATGTATTACAATGAACATATAATGAGGCTCAAGGTCTACTGGAAGTCAAATTTTCGGCCATCTTGGACCTAGTTGGTTCTAACCAGTTTATGTTGTATCCTCAATGGCTATGTCATTCTTTTAAACGTTGTACCCTGCCCCCTTCTCTCCTGTTTCAGAAGCCTTTCGAGGCAGGGTGAGGGGAAATAAACTATGAAGAGTTCAGTTTACATTGTGTTGAATTTGAGGCATCTATTAGATATCTAAGTGTTACCGAACACTAATGGCCAGTGAGGCCAAACAAACTGAAACATCAGAGTTTGGAGCAGATATGTTTATTGCATGCCCAAGCAAGGAGAAAGGGTGGCTAATGCTCAAAAACCTCAAACTCCCTGATAATTTTTGGGGAAAAGTTTTATAGGAAAAATTTGGGGTGAGGGCTGCAAGGTGTGTGACTTTCTTCCGATTGGTTGGTGGTGAGGTAACAGGATGATGTTCTAGGAATTTTGTGCTCAGTCTGAAGTTACCATCCTCCACCTGGGTGGAGGCCTTAGTTCCTCCAGAAGAACTCAAAAGTATTGTTATGTATATTTCTTGAGGAGGAACTAGAACCCTGCTCCAAGGCTGCAGTATTGTTTGTTGACTGCTCCTCCTTGTTTCTGCATTCTCTCCCTTCCCTGACCAACAACTGTTTGAATGTGCCCTTTGGAACTAGAGGAAGATCAAGGAGGCTGAATGAAGCCTATTTTGTACAAACAAGAAACTGGGAACATTGAAAGGTCTCCCTGCCCCAAACAGGGTCCTTCTGGGTTTCATAAGGGTCATAATATTGCTACCCCAAATCTGGGTGTGCCTCTTGGTGGGTATCAAGCCAAAAGACACAACCAAGCCAAAGATGGGGAGAAGGAAGGATGTATTACTTGCAGCAAGTAAGGGGAACACCGGGGATCTTTCCCAAAGCTGTGTCTCCCTGAACAGCAAAGTTGGGGAAGTTTTAAGCTAACAGCACATGCGTATTCATGAAGGGGCTTGAGCAGAGGAGAATTCAGCATAGAATTGGGGCAAATGTTGACATAGTCCAAGCTTTAGTTGATTGAAGTCACAAGGGTCAGAAAGGGTCAACATCATCATTCCTAGGTTCGACCAGTCTGGGGTCTCAGCAAGTAGTTACCATCCTCCACCTGGGTGGGGCCTTAGTTCCTGCAGAACTCAAAGATATGTATCAGACTGTGATGCATATCCCTTGAGGAGGAACTAGGACTCTGTTTTATATCACTGAACCATTGTTTCGTGACTGCTTTTCCTTTGTTCCTGCATTCTCTTAAGATCATTAATTACTGAGACCTGTTCAAGGGCAAGCATTGTGGCCAGGCTTAGATCACAAAATGACTTAGGCCAAAAATGGCTTCTCTTATGTTAGGAAAACCATTCCTGGTTCTTTCTCAGGGGACCTACTAACCTAGACAGAATAACCTACTATTAAAAAATGATAGTATTCATTCCAGAGCCAGGTCCACAAACATTTTCATATATTCATAATTTGTAAGCCCCCTCTAATGATTGCTTATATGGTTATATAAATATCTGGTGGTTTAAAATTAACTTTATTTTCATGTTAGCCCATAAGTTAACATATTCTTTTCCCAAATGAGTAGGAATTATAACAACTGACTGCAAAGAGTGTTTACAAGAATAAGAAAAGGTAGAGTTTGATCCAACTTATTTTGCATACTAATCACATAATTTGCAAATCTTTGCGTTAAAAAAAAACAACAACACATTCTTCCATTCTGACTAATGTTGATTTCACTTCCAAAGTCATCTGTGTTGTCAAGACTATGAAAATTGAAAACTATCGATCCCAGTTTATCCACATGTACTTGAGAAATAGAATCTGGCTCATTTCTAATTTTTTTTAAAATTCATGAGCTTATATCTGGCGTTCAGTCATGCAGGACTGTAATTTGCTACTCTTATAGTCTCTTCATTTTAAAGTCAGCTTATTTGACTCTCTGGTGTCAGAACAAATGTGTCCAGAGTTCCAAAGCATGTACATCATCCCTTTCATTTCACAGACTCCCAGAGAAGTCTGGATCTGAAGCTACTAAGAAAACAGATTGTGCTGACCCCAGGCCAGTGGGTCATTGTAACCCTCATGTCTGTGGATCAGAGACAAATGGATCTGTAAAGCAGAAATACAATTATATTCATGTCATTATTTCTGTGATTCAACTGATTTAACTTGGGCATTTTATCACATTTTTCATTTGTTTCAACAGCCTTTAGGTAAACAACAGAAGAACCTTGGATTTCAATTAGCAGGAGAAATTCTTAGATGGCAAAAAGAATGAAGAGAGAAATGAGGGAAGGATGCAGTTCAGGATAAGGATAGAATATTTTTAAAAGAAAAGAATGAAGGAAGGGGGGACAGAGGGAGGGAGGGAGGGTGGGAGGGAGGGAGGAAGGAAGGAAGGAAGGAAGGAAGGTAGGAAGGAAAGAAGGAAACCAAGGACTCGTCCAAAACCAGCTTTGTGTTTATTACATTTTCCCATTTTTTGCTGCCTCTCATTTCCTAGCCACTACTATGCTAGGTAGTTTTCACACTCTGACTAGGCTGACTTTGTGATTTCTGTCCATCTAATCATTCCCTTTTTTTCCCATTAACCCTCCAAAAGCTTTGAAACAGATAAGTTTGCCTATTGACCTAAACATAACATTTTGATCTAAGCAAAAATCCAGAGTGAATAGCTGATTATACAATTAACAGCATATACCATTTTAGCCTCAAGATTACCAGGGGCTCCTTCCCAACCTCCTAAAGAAGAAACAGGTTCCTCCTAGTCAGCAAGAACAACAATAAATCTGCAATCTTATGCTTGGGCTGCTATATGAGAATAAAACGTGTTTGAACAGGGAAGGCTGCAGACTGGTATTTTTAAACTAAATTATCCAGATAATTGCACAATTCTTCATATCATTACGCTATTAGTAGCTTAAGCTGATATAAGCATTGACCAAGCTAAAGGCTTGTCTGCAATGCTAACTTTTTATTCTGCTTAGGTACAATCATTGAGCTTTCCTATGTTCTTTTTTAGTCACTAGACTTAAAAGTAAGGAAGAAAAAAAAAGCTAGAAAGAAGAAGGAAAGATGAGTGATTTGATCATCACAAACCCCAGAACCCTGTTAAAAAGTATTTGTACTTTAAAAAGTCTTTTTTGCTGAAAGCTTTTTCAGGAGAAATAAATTATACTGACTCTATATAAATAAAAGCAGAAAGAGCAAAAACGAACATGAACATATATTACCAATGCCATTCATCAAATATAGCTGACACTTCAATCTAATCCAGCAAATGAAAACACAGAAGTTTATAGAGTCATAGGAAGTAAGCAATTTAAACATACCAGGGCATGAGGTCATCTAACAACACAAGAAGGAAGATGTTCCTTTTTCTTTTCTGTTTTTCTCTCTTGCATCCTTCCACTTCTCTCAGATAATGATTGATATCCATGTTTCTTGCAGGGTAAGGTGATCTTCAAATCAGATAATTAATAATAGCAGTCCAAATGTTCCTGAACAATCCACCTTCCTCTAATGTCATAAAATAAAAGGACTTTTCATGCATTTCACACCATCATTATGGTGCAAGGTTTCTCTCTCCATAATAAAGTAATACATTTCTTAACTAATTAGGTCACTAATTTTAAATGTGATTCCCAGTAAAAACTCTTTGAGATAGTTAATCTTTCTTAAAAGTGTGTGAGGTTGTAAAAAACAGTTCCCCAAGCACTGTCACCACCAATCATTAATGGTCTGAATAGGTGAGGAAATACAGAGCTGCGAAAACACATCTCATTTGTTTTTGAAAGCAAACTTCCAAGGCCACTTTATAACCAGAAATCACATCCACGTCATGAAGAGGCTGTGGTAAACTTTACAGTTCCAATTAGGAACGGACAGTTTTCAATGCACTGTTCAACCGCTTTGCTAGTCTATATGTAAATACTTCACTAAAACCACTGAACGGTGATGGTGTTTAATATTAATATCACAAATTAAAGATGACATCTGAATGCCTACTATCCAGAAGAGTGATCAGAGCTCATGGCAAGGCAATAATCAGCGGCTTAAGCAACTTTCAGGCACAAAGGGGGAAAAAACAAACGTGATGGAACTTGGAAATTCCACTGGTGCATGAAGAACATACCATATTAAGAGCAACTGCAGATTGACCTGGTGATGAAGTGGAGGATACGACCATATGCTGCCATAAAGGACATTTGCAAACAGCTTCGAGATTGTCCCCCGAGAGCTCATGACTATTACCTGGTGGATTCCCATTAATTGACAATGTAAACTTTATCTGTAACTGTGAAATAAGCTGTCAAAATAACTGCCTGTCCTCCTGGGAGGAAAAAATTGCCTGAATAATTATCACGCCCAGCACATTTTCCCGACAGAAATACTGAAGGTTTATGATGTCTGGATTTACCTTAAGTTCTGTAATCATTGCCTTGGAGAGAGAAATGGTTTCCACTTCTGTACTTGGATAAACTGGATGGGGAAAATATGTATGTTAACATGGAAATAGAAATATAAAGTCATAAGAGAGGTAAGACACGATCAATGAAATTTTGTAATCCCAAGCACGAGACCCTTTGCCATATGCTAAGGATACTACTCTGGGCCTGCTTCCTTTGGTAAATCATGTTTTACTTATAGAAACCAATCATACAAAGCAAGTAAGGGAGTAGGCACTGATGGTCCCAGGCATGAGGCCTAAATCCAAGAATCTCCCCAAAGGAAGCTATGAATCTCCCAAGACACTGCTCCCCCATTTCGTCCTTTATGTTGGGAAAACGTCAAGAAGTGAAAGTGAGCACAAATGTAAATAGACATTATTTTCTCATGACAGTGTGTGCTGGGGTTACAAGAACAGACTCTGCGGGAAAGGCTGCTGGAGTTCAAATCCTGGCCCTGCTACGTCCCAGCTGTGTGGCCTTGGGCAGGTTACTTAATCTCTCTGTGTTTCAGCTTTCCTCTGTAAAATGTGGCTATCTCACAGACCAGGGCCTGTTCTATGTCCTATAGCTACTACCTCTTATTATTGTCTTCCTGAACCTAGAACAGTGTAGGGACATGTTGAGAGAGCAAATAAAGGATCAAAGTTTGTTCTGGCCTCAGTTCATCCTCTCTCTGCTTCAAAAATAAGAAGGAGAACTTTTTTTTTAATGTCCAATGGATGAGTTGGGTTTTTTTCTTTTTTTAACTCTTATTGTTGGATTCCAAATTCCATTTATTTATTTACATACTTACTTACTTATTTTTGGCCACACTGCAGCATGCGGGGATCTTAGTTCCCCGACCAGGGATCAAACCTGTGCCTCCTGCAGTGGAAGCGCAGAGTCTTAACCACTGACCGCCAGGGAAGTCCCAAGAAGGGGAATTCTGAGGCTCTCTCATGATCCCCTTTGGCTGTGTCTACTGGAAAATCCTCACCCTGGCTGCTGAACCTGGACCCAGGCAGGGATGTTCCTCCACAATACCCTCTCCACCTGGGCAGAGACCTGGATGGCAGGCCAGGACCACAGTCACCTCTTCTCCTGCTGCCCTTCTCTGCACTCTGTCTTCCCACGACTCCTCTACTCCCAAGAAGGGGGAGACAGATCCAGCACCATGGGGAAAGTGGGGCCATCCCATCACTGACACCTGTTTCCCCCATGTCCCCTACCACTATGGGAAGCTCGAGTCGTCGGATCCCGAATTGCACCACCTCCCCTGGCTTCCTGGGGAAATTTGCATTAGAATCCTTGTCTCAGGGTCTTCTTCTGGGGAAACCCAAACTAAGACCCTCAGTGGGTGTCTTCTGGTGCTGTCACTAGAGTGTGAAATAGGTTAGGGAACTCCAGTGGTTACACTGATTTGGGTCAGCAGCAACCACAAAGCAGGCATCTGTGAGCAGGTGAACAAAGTAGGAAATGACCATAAACACTGGCATGCTATACTAATCCTCATGACTTTTATTTGTGGCCTACTCTTTTTCTGAATACTCTTTTGTTCTAAGAGGCTTTCAACTAGGAGTATGAAAAGAAAAGAAACGGGATACGGAAACAGTACCAAGAGAACGCTGCTTTGCGCTATAATTGCTGTGAGCAGAGAGGCTACGAAGAACAGATGCCGTGTCGGGTTGAGATTCTCTCACCTGCACCTTTTCCAGGAGGCTGACGCAAATGGGAGGATGTGACACGAGAGCAGTGTCCCTGTAATAACAATCTACCATGACTGTACAATCCATAATAGCTGTAATAGAGAAAGCAACAGTAATAAAGGCACATACCTTGCCTCTGTGAGATCAAACAATGCTCAGATTGATGGAGGGTACACTTTAATGTCTCCTGAAAAGTCCGTATTTCTGGATATCGCTGAACTACCAAAGCTTTTCCTAAGGTAAGTTTAAAAAATTAATTGTGGTTTAGGCTTCTATTTCAAAAGGAGAACAAACTGCTATTTAAGTTCTGTGTAAGAACCACAGAGACCCCGAATACAGACAGTGTCTCTGACCCGCTGTACAGCAGAAGAAAAATAAAGCTGGGCCATCCATTAATACCTGCCTTGAATTCAGGAGTAGTTGGAGTGGATAGAATAGGCAGGAGGTATTATTACTTTTTAATGGCTACTTTACCAGAGATGTACACATGAGCATTCTTCTTGGGGAAAAAGCTTCTATTCTCTAAGACACTTGTCACTCTTCAATTAAAAACATATTTATTGTCAAGGGGTAGTAGAATATTGGTTTCCTTCCACCTGTATCTTGTCTATTGTTGAAAATCTTACATAAAGAAAAAGTTAAATGCCGAGATGAGCTTTTTCTAAGTCCAGAGTGGGGAAATACTGCCACTTAAAAAATACCATTTCTGAAAGAAAGCAGAGGTGTCAGAGACAAAGAGAAAAAGGGGGAGATGTGTCAGTCAGTCAGTAGTCTTTATTGAACACTCACTGTGTGGGGAGAACACAAAGGGCATAATATACACCGTGCTTATTCTCCAGGAGCTTGGGACCAGATGGAAGGACAAGCATTAACACGAGGAAACACTCTTAAAGCATATGACTAATTGCAACTTTAAAGAGCTGTGTGTGAGTGAATGAGTGTGAGAGTGTGTGTGTGTGTGTGTGTGTGTGTGTGTTTAAAAGGAGCTTGAAAATAAGACACAGACATAGTAATGAAATCAGAGAATAAACACCATTGAACATAGGAGAAATGATACAAGAATACAAATTATCCTGTAGTACTTTTGTCTTTCAGTTGACTCTTCCCTGAGTGTAAATCAGAAGTAGAAATATAACACAGGATACCTTTCTTGTCATTGGGATGTCAAGTAACTGGTATCCTCCCATGTCTGATAGCTAACGCTTCAAAGATATGCATCACATGTATTACTGTTCCACCTCATGGAAGTGACTTGACTTGAAAATGCAATGACAGGGAGCCATATTGGGGAACAGAAATTGTTTACATAATTGCTCGGTCTGTTGGTGAATACAGGCATTCATTTAGAATTCATTATTTTATAAACTGCACAAAGGGATTTCCAAGTTGTCAAGCTTGGTTTGTAAAAAATAAAATAAAAAGATATGATAAAATGTCTGGCACCAGCTTTTCTGACTTTAATTTTTTTTCCTCTGTACTATTCGTCTTCCCAGTTATAGCGGGTACTCCATCAGCTGTGATAGCTGCTATTTTCTCTGGATTTAGATCAAACAACCTCAGAACATCCATCAGGGCCATTTTTACATCCTTTCTCCTTTGATGCCAAACCCCAAAGATTCCCCATCACGTAGAGTCTGAAAGTTGTTGGACTGACAAGCATTAGTAACCTTGGAATGTCACCCAGACACCAGCTTTCATACTGGAGAAGGCTAATGAATTTTGCTGCAACCAACTTGGTCTTGAAATGATTTTTCTTTAGGTCACCTTTCATAGTTAAAATAGTTTGTTTTCTCATAGTTTACTTTTTGTCTGCCATGTGAAGGTGGCAGAGAGGACTGAGCTGGAGGACAAGAGTCTGGAGCACAAAATTCTGCTAAAACATGCTTTTAACACTGTATATTGTTTTTAAATCATCTCAGCAAAACCCTAATTTCTTACACACATATATCAAAATTATATTAAATGTAAGCATATTGTATGCTTTTATTTTTAAAGATCTTATGCTTAAAATATTGAAAACTCTAAAGTGTGGGCTATACTTTTATAATCATATTTAGCAGATGAGGACCATCTAAGAAATTTAAGTTTTGTCCAGATGATTAAAAAATACAGTGTTAATAGCACATATCAGAATTTTGTGCCCCAGAATCTCTTGTTCTGGGGCTCAGTCTTCTCTGCCACCCTTACTCAGCAGACAACAACAACAACAAAAAAAACTAGAAGAAAAGAAAATGATTTTAAGTGTGAAAAATGACCTAAAGAAAAATCATTTTACACACACACACACGAGACTTTTAAATGTCAATGCAATTTTGGCATGCATAAAAATTGGCTTGTCCTTCAAAATAACTGAGTTCCCCGGGTTTGAGAACCACTGGTCCAGGGCTATAATATGCAAAACTATTTCTGGTCTATAATGTGCTCACATAGAGAAAAGTGCCCATGTGGCCAAGTCAAGAGTTGAAGCTCAGGATTCACTCTTTTATGTAATTAATAATATTTGTTGAAGACTAACCACATGCATTTCATCCACCATTGCTCAGGGCAGAAGAGGCGCTCAAAATTTCAATCAAAATAATTAAAGAGTATATGTAACCTAAGTTTTCTTCTCTCTCTCCAGTTTCTAGCTGCTAGCCTAGTTACCGGAATAACGGGTTCCTGCCCTAACCAGCGTAGCGCAGACCTTGGGCCACTTGAAAGACCCACCCACCGGCTCTGTCTTTCTGCGCCTGCGCCCTGCGCGCGGCTCCCACGCGGAGTCCGGCCGTTGTCTAGCTCAGTGGCCCCCCGGGTCCACTGGAGGGCGCCAACGCGCTCCGTCAGAAGGCGCACTCGCCCGGCTTCCAAAGCCGCAGACTGGTCATCTCAGAGGATTGTCGCATTCTTTGCGTCACACTTTATCCTCTAGGCATCCAAAGAGGAGATGTCTCACCTAACCCCGCGTGAACGCGGCTCCCACAGCTTTGCCTACAGCCACTCCCACGAGCGCACGAGGAATATCTGAGGAACCCAGATCTGAAACTCTCCGGAGCTCTCCTCCCTATGCTCACCCCCTCCCCCTGCTGCCGCTTCTGGGGCAGGAGGAAGGGAGAAGGTATCTATCTTGTTCTCCAGCTCCAACAGGCACCTGTCCAGCCTCAGGCTTTTTTGGCACTCCCAGCACCTCAGGAGACCAACACCAGCTGTGGGGTGAAGTGGAGGCCCCCCTGAGGTCCTAGGTCCTGATGATCCCCTTCCCCTCTCTTTTGTTCCCCCAGGCCTAGGGATGGTAGCTGCTTCCAGAAGTTACTAACACTAGGGCTACTTCAGCATTTTCTCTCTGCTCTTTTAGACTTCAAACTCTTGTAAATAATACCCTGTATGAAATTCCTCTGCTTGAAATACTTATTCTGGCATCTATTTTTCTGACTAAAAACTAGCTGATATAGGCTATTTTAACAATAAAAATAGGGACTATATAAGATACAACAACAAAATGCATGCAAGTGTGACTACACCTTTTCAGATACAGCTTATCAAACTGTGCATTTCTCAGTGACCCTACTAGAAATAACATATGTAAAACATTACATTGCATGCTTGGAACAGAGATGCTCATAAAAGGGGTATATTTCTTTGCCATTTGTACTGTCTTTTTTCTCCACCAGAGGAAGCTGAAGATTAGGCAGATCAAAATTATTAAGAAAAAAAAAAAAAAGATTCCAGCTGTTTGACCAAAAAAAGCAATGTCTGGAATGTATTTCAATAATGTACCTCAACCGGATGTGAACTAGAGTTTTCTCCTTTTTAAAGAGCAACGATGCCTGTCCAAGAGGAAACACTTTAATCATCCCACTCTCCCTTTGGGACTGTGGAAAATTGTTGCCTGCAGATGCCACAGGCCTCATTGATCATGTGTGGGTATATGTAAGTGACTGTGTATGACTTCCATTACTCTATTTCTGACTTGCCTGTTTATTCTTAACAAATACTTGTCCACTTTTCTATACATCCTAGATGTTCTTAAGTCTTAAGGAAACTTGAATATTTTGGCAGCCTGGCTTCTGTCATTTAAATTATACTTTGCACAACTGTGAATGTTTTTCCTAAAATACAGAATCCTAGGAAAGTTGAAATTTTATGAATATTCTGACAATCATTTTATTCTATACAAACACAGCAGTTAGTGATTTTTATACCACTCCAATGACACTTGGTAAGTAGGTAGAAGATAAATAAATAACTGCATTTTTATAAAGCCAGTTAGACATCTTAAAAAATATAATACCCATTGTTTGTAATATTCCTGTTAGAGGAAAATGGTTTTTTGCCTCCATCCACATTTACTGAATTGAGTGAAGTCTACAGTTCTATTTATATGACCACTTTCTGCAGGTTACCAGTGGCCCAACACCATAAACTATCCAGTCAATGTAAAATAACATCTTGGATGCTAGTAGGAGTACCAAAGGGACATAAGATATGGGCCCCGCTTTCTTAATCAGTAGTCTCCAGCAGGCAGTGATGGGATAATCATGTGTCTTTATATCAGTGTGGTAAACTTTGTAAATACATGCACATGCAGAGGGCTCTTGTGCTGCACTGAGACATGCTTAAGTGATAGATAATTCATGGAAGAGAGGCCATGTGGAACTTAGGGGAATAACTGCAGTGACCTGGGATGTTTGCTTGTAGTCTTAACCCAAGTTCCTCCCAGGAAAACAAAGCCTGAGCCCTAGGCTTTTGTGCAGGTAGTTTATTCTGGTAAGTGATCCTAGGGACCAAGAGTGAAGGACGAGGGAGAGTGAAAGCAGGAAGGAGGAGAGGACAAATCAGGTGTTCATGAGTGAGTTGGCCACAACTCTGGAGTTCTACCCTGCGGGCACCTCCTGAGTAGCTGAGTGGAACGGTCCACCTGAAGGATCACAGCCTTTATCCACTGGCTCTAGGATCTCCCTTGGCACTCCTTTGGTTGAGAGTTGCCCACTGGGAATTAACTCCTTCCCACACCCGAGGCCATAGATGTCCCACACCACAGGCAGGGAGCCCAGAGCAGGTGAGAGAAGCAATTCTTTCAGCATGAGTCAGAGCTTGTGCCGACCTGTCCACAGTAGCCATGGCTTCAGCGGGAAGCAAGACAGAGGACACGGGGCAGGGCTCAAGGGGGAGTCTGATAGGGCCAAGGAAGTCTTCTACAAAAGAGATTTCACCCTCTATGCCACAGTAAGTGTTTTCATCATAAGTGCCTATCAGTAGGTCCTGATTTATGTTTTCTTTTTTTCGTAAAACATTTTATTTTCCCAGACATTTCACTACTAAGAAATAATTTACTTCTTAGCTCCCGTGTAAGTGATGTCTCATCAACTTCGAAGAAAGGGAACCATTCTTGTCTTCTTTTAATCTGGCTAGAATTTTAATTCTTGTTGTTTACCACAGGGCCATCCCTACCTTGGGATGGGGGGAGGCAAATATTTTTTCAAAGAGAAGCTGTCTATATAAACAACGTGAGTTATCCAAAATCAGCCTGGCAGCATCATTCTGGTAGCCCATACATTCCTTTGACAGAAAGACTGAACTTTTTGCAAGAACAATTTGCTCACGTGGCTGCCTCCAGGAATGGGCAACCAGCCTCAGGACCCTAGGACAAGCCCCACCAACATGAGTCCAGCAGTTCCCCAGAGCATCTGGTTGACCCCACAATTGGGGGCTGGGAGGTGAGGATTGGAGAGCACCCCAAAGAGGAGCAGTGGAGCCTGGGGCCCACACAGAGTGGTCTGGGGCAGGGCACCCTGCTGGGATGGCACTGCCACTTGGGCTGGTCACAGCCACTGGAGGAGGACGTAGATCGTTTGAGGAGGTGCTCCAAACACAAGGGGGAAGGAAGAGGGAGGAGCCGAGGTCCCCTGGCCCAAAGCCCAGAGCTTTTTGTCCAGGTCAAAGGGCAGAACTAGTTCTCCTAGTCACCTGCTTTTTCAAAAGTATCTTTTCTTGGGACCAAATCACTGTTATCCTGGCAGCCTAAACACTTGGAGAAATGGACTTTTCCTTTGTGTGCTAATGTCAAGTGTTTATAAATTGGGCTTCATGCAGTACAGAAATATGTATATATATCGGGAGCCCATTTTTATCTGCAATACAACCAAGGAAAACTCATTAGCAGTATTGAAACACCATCTTCATGCTTTATATATTACTCTCCAGGATTCACATTACACTTAGAAGACATTCCTGGTTTGAACAGAATGGAATGTATCTCATTTTCATTTGATCTGTAACAGAATCTATAGGTAACACTGTATATTTTCTTCTTTAAAAGATGCCTCTTTGTTATTTTAACACTTGGTTAATATTTCTTACAACCTATATTTATATCACATATTCTACAGAAAACACCATTATCAATGCCAGGTAGTGCAGATATTATCACATACACCCTTTCTTAAGAAGACAGCATTAATGCTGCTGTTATTGTTGAACTGTTTCCGATTCATGAGGTTAACATATAAAAATGTATTATTCATGAGATAAAATGCATTACATATATTTGCCAGTTGTTACTATTGTTCTAGAGGGGGAAATAAATGAAAATGGTGGTAGTTGTAGAAATGCATCCTTATTAGGAACTTAATATACAATACCAATTTAGACTACTTACCTTCTTCAACTTTACATCTTCCATTAAACTGCAAAGCTTGATGTCAGCTAAACTCTATAAATGTTAATTTAAGGTCAAGGTGCTCCTGGGAAGCATTTGAATGCTTAGAGCAAGGCCCAAGAAAACTTCTTTTCAAAGATTTATGGGATGATATGGCTCCTTTCTGAAAAATAGGAACTCTATTTCTACTTTTTCTAATCACTTTCTATTTCAAGCTCTAGGACACACTTTCTTTTATGGACCTTTCTGAGATGTTTAATAGCATTCTGGAGATGTTAAAATGCAAATATTTTCCCATGTGTAAGGTATAGAGTCTCTCCAATTTAATCTTCATTTAGTAATGGCAAATGCTCTGTATAGTGAGGAATGAATCATCCAAAACTTGGGAACCCCTTCGTCCATAAAGTAGCCAAGACACAAATGCATCATTTTCAATATCTAAATTATCATGAGGTAGGATTTTTAGCCAGTAGTCTCTTTTTCTGAAACTAAATCACATACCAAAATGCATTTAAGGTTTGGTTCAAAGAGGCCCAGGGTCCATTATTCTTTGTTGCCTAAGTTACTAAATGAAATAAAGTTGGGTACACAGGAACCTATACATGTTCCCCCTTTTTAGCCTACCGAAGTTTCTTTCAACAGGGATCCGGAATCTTTCTGGGGGGTGGTCAGGGGGAGCAGAACGGTTTATTATTTGCCTGGAAGCCATGAGGTCGCTCCTTTCCATGCGTGAATGCAGGCTGCTGAGAGCGAGGGGAAGCAACATCGCCTCATCCACATGACTCTTTGGGACTCGGACCAGACAGGCCACATTCACTGCTCTCCTAGGAATCACACACCACCCCCCTGGCGCCCCGCCCCAGCCACCCAGCTGCTGGTCAAGGAAGGCAAGTCTCGATGGTCCCTTAAGCATTTTATATGACATTTTATGTAGCACACCATCTCCTAGAGCAAGTGATGGAAGGCCAGCAAATATATAGGTTCCCCAGAGGTTTATTAGGTGGTTTGACACAACAGCTTTCTCCAAAAAAGGATAAGGCAGGGCAATGAGATTTTTCTCTCAGAAATTTGAAAGTGAGAAAAGCAAAACCCAGAACTGAGCAATTAGCAGAGCGGTTGGAGGTGGAAGGATACACAGAGAAGGCTGTTTGGAGAGGCCATGAGGGCAGTAAAGGTTGTAAATAAGCAGAAGCTCTAATAATGCCAGAGTCATAAAGGAGAAAATGGACATTGGAGAGAAATTCCTACAAAATACCAGAATACAAACCATCTCCATGAGGCCTAGTTGTAAACCTTTTCTTAGTTCCCTGAAATACTCGTTGTCCTCATTCCCTGTCTTTCTTGTTAATTGAGATGACCTGAATTTTTTGCTCAGGACCAACAAAAGGGGGCATACAGATAGCGTAGGGAGCTTCCAGGTAAAGCTTGGAAATTAACTAAGGAATCTTTATCTTCTGATGGAGGACTCTTGGAATCACATGACTGACAAGAGATCATGCAGACTTAACAATAGTCAGTGCATTCCTGAGGAAAGTTCTGTCTAAATAGCACCTCTTTTCTTGGTGGGGCTGGGGGCAGCTGGGGGTTGGCATGGATGTGACTGCCCACAGCAGCTACAGGAATCTGGAGACGGCAGACTAACCGATACCCTGCGGGCCTGGGGAAAGGATGCCATCCTAGACACACCCTAGCTGACACTATGAGGCCTGGCTTTCTAGATAAGAGCACATCTTGCAGCCTCTCTTGGTTATCTGAGAGTGGAAGAAAGACTCCAAAATGAAACCGTCTCTTGGAGGCCTTGACACTGCAAATTTGCTGCAACCTGCGTGGGCTGCCCATTAGGAACTTGTTCTCTCAGGGAAAATCTGGTCTATGATCAGAATCAGGAGGGTAGGAGTGAAATTCCGGTGACCTCATCCAGCCTTGTTTCTGAGGTTGTGGGATGTGGTGGAAAGAGCACTGGGGCAGGAACTGGGAACCCACTTGGAACTGAGAGCACCTCACTGCACTTCTTGGGCCTCAGCTTCCTCACAGGTACACTGGGTGGTAGGATTAGATAAACATTAAGATCCCAGTTCTGAGGTCTCTGATTTGACGCTGACACCTCCACAGGTTTTAGAGTTCTGTTCACTCTCCCTGGCACAAGCTCAGGGCTGAAAAGGAATATTTTTCTGCTAAGAGCTTTGTAATTGCCGGCTTTCATTACCATACGGTAACTTCCGAGGCTGTAGACAGGTATGTAAATATTGATCCATAGTCAGCTCAGACTCTACAGTATTTTTGGCCTAATCAAATTTGAAAGATGCATGAATATGAGAAAGGGTAGAGTTCTCTTTAGTAGGCAACATAAACGGCTGACCATCACACAGGCTAGAAGAGCCAGGGAATTGACTCCCCTCTTGAACCCTCAAGCAAAGTCTGACCAGAGCTGGTATATAACTGCCCCTCAGGTAAGATAACTTTAAGGCACATGTCCTGCCCTGGGTCCCAGAGTTTTCCTAGTGGAATTTGGCTCCAGCTGCCCACAGTTTAACCACTTCTGTAAACCTGGCCTGCTGAGCCAGGGTCCACCCCCAATCTCCTGCCTGCCCAATATATCTGTATGTGTGAAATCTGAGGGCAAGTTAGTTAGTTTCAGGGAGAGAATGCACATGTGCAGAGGCCCAGGGCACAGAAAGAGATGGTGAGTTAGGAAAATGGTAAGTAGATCATTGTAACTGGAGCTTAAGGTGGAAAGCAGTGAGAGACAAGATTAGATATGGAAGCAATGGCCAGTTATGCCTAATAAGCCAGACTGAGGGTTTGGATTTTAGTATGTGGTAATGGGGAGTGACTGAAGGCTTTTTAGGGGAGAAATGACATAACCAATTTTCCTTTTTGGAAAATTCCTCTGGCTGCAATGTGGATAAACAAGAGAAAGCAGCAAATGGGAGACAGGAAGACCAGCCCTGAGTCAGCTGGAGAAGTTTAGATGAGAGACCCTGGGGTTTTGGATGAGGTGGTGGCAGTGGGAATGGAGAAGAGCAGACTGTTAGTCAAGCTTTCCTTGGCACCCCTAAGCAGATACAGGCGGGCTTCCTCTATTCTCTCTTTGAAAACTACTTGTCTCTCTGTGGTTTCATTTAACATGACCAATTATAATTGTTTGCTTGCATGTCTATTTCTTCACCAGACAGTAATTTCCTTGAGGTGAATAAATGCTTATTTTCAACTTGTGTCCAGTCTGCCCACTCTGCGTGGTACAGAGTAGTTTCCTAGATGTTTGTTGAAGGAGAAATGTGTATCCCTTATACATTCCACCCATTTTTCTAGTTCTACCACTAGGCAACTGTAAGGAATACATTTAAACCCGTTTTGAAAGATACATGCACCCCCTATGTTCATAGCAGCACTATTCACAGTAGCCAAAACATGGAAACAACCTAAATGTCCATTGACAGATGAATGGATAAAGAAGATGTGGTATATGTAGACAACGGAATATTACTTAGCCATAAAAAAGAATGAAATAATACCATTTGCCGCAACATGGATGCAACTAGAGATTATCATACTAAGTGAAGTAAGCCAGAAAGAGAAAGACAAATACCATATGTTATCACTTATATGTGGAATCTAAATATAGCACAAATGAACCTATCTATGAAACGGAAACAAAATCACAGACACGGAAATCAGACTTGTGGTTGCCAGTGTGGGGGGAGGGGAGGAGAGGAATGGATTGGGAGTTTGGGGTTGGTAGATGCAAACTGTTATATTTAGAATGGATAAACAACAAGGTCCTATTGTATAGCACAGGGAATGATATTCAATCTCCTGGGATAAACCATACCTATTTGCAGAGTAGGAATAGAGACATAGACATGTGGACACAGTGGGGAAAGGGGAGGGTGGGACGAGTTGGGAGATTAGGTTTGACATAAATATACTACCATGTGTAAAATAGATGGCTAGTGGGAATCTGCTGTATAGCACAGGGAGCTCAGCTCCGTACTCTGTGATGACCTAGGTGGAGAGGGAAGAGAGGGGCAGGAGGTCCAAGAGGGAGGGGATATAGGTGTACATATAGCTGATCCACTTCGTTGTACAGCAGAAACTAACACAACATTGTAAAGCAATTTTACTCCAATAAAAAAAAAATGGGGGCTTCCCTGGTGGCGCAGTGGTTGAGAGTCTGCCTGCTAATGCAGGGGACACTGGTTCGAGCCCTGGTCTGGGAGGATCCCACATGCCGCGGAGCAACTGAGCCCGTGAGCCACAACTGCTGAGCCTGCGCGTCTGGAGCCTGTGCTCCGCAACAGGAGAGGCCGCGATAGTGAGAGGCCCGCGTACCGCGATGAAGAGTGGCCCCCGCTTGCCACAACTAGAGAAAGCCCTCGCACAAAATGAAGACCCAACACAGCCAAAAATAAATAAATAAATAAATAAATAAAAATTATTAAAAAAAAAAAAATGGGACACACTAGCCACTTTTCAAGTGCCACTAGCCACACATTGGAGGCGCAGATAAAAAACATTATCCCAGAGCCCTGAACCAACCAATGGTGGAGTAGAAGGACGTGCTCTTACTCCCTCTTGTGAGAACACCAGAATCACAACTAGCTGCTGGGCAATCATCGACAGGGGGACACTGGAACTCACTAAAAAAGATACAGCACATCCAAAGACAAAGGAGAAGCCACAATGAGATGGTAGGAGGGGCCCAATCACAGTAAAATCAAACCCCATAACTGCTGGGTAGGTGACTCACAGACTGGAGAACAGTTATACCACAGAAGTCCACTCACTGGAGTGAAGTTTCTGAGCCCCACATCAGCCTTCCTAACCTGTGGGTCTGGCAACAGGAGGAGGAATTCATGGAGAATCAGACTTTGAAGACTAGCGGGATTTGACTGCAGGACTTCGACAGGACTGTGGGAAACAGAGACTTCACTTTTGGAGGGCACAACAAAGTAGTGTGTGCATCGGGACCCAGAGGAAGGAGCAGTGACCCCAGGGGAGACTGAACCAGACCTACCTGCTAGTGTTGGAGGGTCTCCTGAGAGGTGGGGGGGGGGTGGCTGTGGCTCATCATGGGGACAAGGACACTGAGAGCAGACATTCTGGGAAGTACTCATTAGCATGAGCCCTCCCCGAGTCCAGCATTAGCCCCACCAAAGAGTTCAGGTAGGCTCCAGTGTTGGGGTGCCTCAGACCAAAAAAACAACAGGGAGGGAACACAGCCCCACCCATCAACAATCAAGCAGATTAAAGTTTTACTGAGCTCTGTCCACCAGAGCAACAGTCAGCTCTACCCACCACCAGTCCCTCCCATCAGGAAACTTGCACAAGCCTCTTAGATAGCCCCATCCAAAAGAGGGCAGAGAGCACAAGCAAGAAGAACTACAATCCTGCAGCCTGTGGAACAAAAACCACATTCACAAAAAGACAGACAAGAAGAAAAGGCAGAGGGCTATGTACAAGATGAAGGAACAAGATAAAACCCCATGAAAACAACTAAATGAAGTGGAGATAGGCAACCTTCCAGAAAAAGAATTCAGAATAATGATAGTGAAGATGATCCAGGACTTCGGGAAAAGAATGGAGGCAAAGATCAAGAAGATGCAAGAAATGTTTAACAAAGACATAGAAGAATTAAAGAACAAACAAACAGAGATGAACAATACAATAACTGAAATGAAAACTACACTAGAAGGAATCAATACCAGAATAACTGAGGCAGAAGAACGGATAAGTGACCTGGAAGACAGAAGGGTGGAATTCACTGCTGCGGAACAGAATAAAGAAAAAAGGATGAAAAGAAATGAAGACAGCCTAAGAGACCTCTGGGACAACATTAAACGCAACAACATTTGCATTAGAGGGGTCCCAGAAGGAGAAGGGAGAGAGAAAGGACCCGAGAAAAAATTTGAAGAGATTATAGTCAAAAACTTCCCTAACATGGGAAAGGAAATAGCCACCCAAGTCCAGGAAGCACAGAGAGTTCCATACAGGATAAACCCAAGGAGAAACACACTGAGACATATAGTAATCAAATTGGCAAGAATTAAAGACAAAGAAAGATTATTGAAAGCAGCAAGGGAAAAATGACAAATAATATACAAGGGAACTCCCATAAGGTTAACAGCTAATTTCTCAGCAAAAGCTCTACAAACCAGAAGGGAGTGGCATGATATACTTAAAGTGATGAAAGGGAAGAACCTATAACCAAGATTTCTCTACCTGGCAAGGATCTCATTCAGATTTGATGGAGAAATCAAAAGCTTTACAGACAAGCTAAAACTCAGAGAATTCAGCACCTTCAAATCAGCTCTACAACAAATGCTAAAGGAACTTTTCTAAGTGGGAAGCACAAGAGAAATAAAGTACCTACAAAAACAAACATATAACAATTAAAAAAATGGTCATAGGAACATACATATCGATAATTACCTTAAATGTGAATGGATTAAATGCTCCAACCAAAAGACACAGGCTTGCTGAATGGATACAAAAACAAGACCCATATATATGCTGTCTACAAGAGACCCACTTCAGACCTATGGACACATACAGACTGAAAGTGAGGGGATGGAAAAAGATATTCCATGCAAATGGAAATCAAAAGAAAGCTGCAGTAGCAATACTCATATCAGATAAAATAGACTTTAAAATAAAGAATGTTACAAGAGACAAGGAAGGACACTCCATAATGATCAAGGGGTCAATCCAAGAAGAAGATATAACAATTATAAATATATATGCACCCAACATAGGAGCACCTCAATACATAAGGCAACTGCTAACAGCTATAAAAGTGGAAATCGACAGTAACACAATAATAGTGGGGGAGTTTAACACCTCACCTACACCAATGGACAGATCATCCAAAATGAAAATAAATAAGGAAACAGAAGCTTTAAATGACACAACAGACCAGATAGATTTAACTGATATTTACAGGACATTCCATCCCAAACCAGTAGACTACACTTTCTTCTCAAGTGGACACAGAACATTCTCCAGGATAGATCACATCTTGGGTCACAGGTGAAGCCTCAGTAAACTTAATAAAACTGAAATCATATCAAGCATCTTTTCTGACCACAATGTTATGAAATTAGAAATGAATTATAGGGAAAAAAACCTAAAAACCACAAACACATGGAGGCTAAACAATACGTTACTAAATAACCAAGAGATCACTGAAGAAATCAAAGAAGAAATCAAAAAAAAAAACCTAGAGACAAATGACAATGAAAACATGACGATCCAAAACCTATGGGATGCAGCAAAAACAGTTCTAAGAGGGAATTTTATAGTTATACAAGCCTACCTCAAGAAACAAGAAAAATCTCAAATAAACAATCTAACCTTACACCTAAGGGAACTAGAGAAAGAAGAACAAAAAAACCCAAAGTTAGCAGAGGAAAGAAATCATAAAGATCAGAGCAGAAATAAATGGAATAGAAACAAAGAAAACAATAGCAAAGATCAATAAAACTAAAAGCTGGTTCTTTGAGAAGATAAACAAAATTGATAAACCATTAGCCAGACTCATCAAGAAAAAGAGGGAGAGGACTCAAATCAATAAAATTGGAAATGAAAAAGGAGAAGTTACACCAGACACCGCAGAAATACAAAGCATCCTAAGAGACTACTACAAGCAACTCTATGCCAATAAAATGGACAACCTGGAAGAAATGGACAAATTCTTAGAAAGGTGTAACTGTCCAAGACGGAACCAGGAAGAAACAGAAAATATGAACAGACCAATCACAAGTAATGAAATTGGAACTGTGATTAAAAATCTTCCAACAAACAGAAGTCCAGGACCAGATGGCTTCACAGGTGAATTCTATCAAACATTTAAAGAAGAGCTAACACCCATCCTTCTCAAACTCTTCCAAAAAATTGCAGAGGAAGGAACACTCCCAAACTCATTCTATGAGGCCACCATCACCCCAATACCAAAACCAAACAAAGATACTACAAAAAAAAAAAAATTACAGACCAATATCACTGATGAATATACATGCAAAAATCCTCAACAAAACACCAGCTAACTGAATCCAACAACACATTAAAGGGATCATACACCATGACCAAGTGAGATTTATCCCAGGAATGCAAGGATTCTTCAATATATGCAAATCAATTAATGTGATATACCATATTAACAAATTGCAGAATAAAAACCATATGATCATCTCAATAGATGCAGAAAAAGCTTTTGACAAAATTCAACACCGATTTATGATAAAAGCTCTCCAGATAGTGGGCATAGAGGGAACCTTCCTCAACATAATAAAGGCCATATACGACAAACCCACAGCAAACATCATTCTCAATGGCGAAAAACTGAAAGCATTTCCTCTAACATCATGAACAAGACAAGGATGCCCACTCTCACCAGTATTATGCAACATAGTTTTGGAAGTCCTAGCCATGGCAATCAGAGAAGAAAAAGAAATAAAAGGAATACAAATTGGAAAAGAAGAAGTAAAACTGTCACTGCAGATGACATAATACTATACATAGAGAATCCTAAAGATGTCACCAGAAAACTACTAGAGCTAATCAATGAATTTGGTAAGGTTGCAAGATCGAAAATTAATGCACAGAAATCTCTTGCATTCCTATATACTAATGATGAAAAATCTGAAAGAGAAATTAAGGAAACACTCCCATTTACCATTGCAACAAAAAGAATAAAATACCTAGGAATAAACCTACCTAGGGAGAAAAAAGACCTGTATGCAGAAAACTATAAGACACCGATGAAAGAAATTAAAGATGATACCAACAGATGGAGAGGTATACCATGTTCTTAGATTGGAAGAATCAATAGTGTTAAAATGACTATACTAACCAAAGCAATCTACAGATTCAATGCAATCCCTATCAAATTACCAATGGCATTTTTTACAGAACTAGAACAAAAAATCTTAAAATTTGTGTGGAGACACAAAAGACCCCGAGTAGCCAAAGCAGTCTTGAGGGAAAAAAATGGAGCTGGAGGAATCAGACTCCCTGACTTCAGACTATACTACAAAGCTACAGTAATCAAGACAATATGGTACTGGCACAAAAACAGAAACATAGATCAATGGAACAAGATAGAAAGCCCAGAGAAAAACCCACACACCTATGGTCAACTAATGTATGACAAAGGAGGCAAGGATATACAATGGAGAAAAGACAGTCTCTTCAATAAGTGGTGCTGGGAAAACTGGACAGCTACATGTAAAAGAAAGAAATTAGAACACTCCCTAATACCATACACAAAAGTAAACTCAAAATGGATTAGAGACCTAAATGTAAGGCCGGACACTATAAAACTCTTAGAGGAAAACATAGGTGGAACAGTCTTTGACATAAATCACAGCATGATCTTTTTTGATCCACCTCCTAGAGTAATGAAAATAAAAACAAAAATAAACAAATGGGATCTAATGAAACTTCAAAGCTTTTGCACAGCAAAGGAAACCATAAACAAGATGAAAAGACAACCCTCAGAATGGGAGAAAATATTTGCTAATGAATCATCAGACAAAGGATTAATCTCCAAAATATATAAACAGCTCATGCAGCTCAATATTTAAAAAACAAACAACCCAATCCAAAAATGGGCAGAAGGCTTAAATAGACATTTCTCCAAAGAAGACATACAGATGGCCAAGAAGCACATGAAAAGCTGCTTAAAATCACTAATTATTAGAGAAATACAAATCAAAACTACAATGAGTTACCACCTCACACCAGTTAGAATGGGTGTCATCATAAAATCTACAAACAACAAATGCTGGAGAGCGTGTGTAGAAAGGGTAACCCTCTTGCACTGTTGGTGGGAATGTAAATTGATACAGCCGCTATGGAGCACAGTATGGAGGTTCCTTAAAAAACTAAAAATAAAGTTACCATACGATCCACCAATCCCACTACTGGGCATATACCCAGAGAAAACCATAATTCAGAAAGACACATGCACGCCAATGTTCATTGCAGCACTATTTACAATAGCCAGGTCATTGAAGCAACCTAAATTCCCATCGACAGACGAATGGATAAAGAAGTTGTAGTACATATATACATTGAAATATTACTCAGCCATAAAAAGGAACGAAATTGGGTCATTAGTTGAGACGTGGATGGATCTAGAGACTATCATACAGAATGAAGTAAGTCAGAAAAAGAAAAATAAATGTTGTATATTAACGCTTATATGTGGAACCTAGAAAAATGGCACAGATGAACTGGTTTGTAGGGCAGAAATTGAGACACAGATGTAGAGAACAAACGTACGGACACCAAGGGAGGAGAGCGGCAGGGGGGTGGGGTAGGGGTGGGTGTGGTGGTGTGATGAATTAGGCGATTGGGATTGACATGTATACAGTGTTGTGTATAAAATTGATGACTAATAAGAACCTGCTGTATAAAAAAATAAGTAAAATTCAAAAATTAAGAAAGAAAAAACATTATCCCAGAAAGTCCTGTTAGATAGCACTGATGCTTCACATGTTTGTCTATTTCATCAGTGAAGGCAGTGTTCTCTGTGATTGGATTTTTCAAGTAAGTTATTCCAACTTTATGTTAAAAAAAAAAAAGGAAAAAGACCATAATGAAAAAGAATATTAAAATAGAATGTCTGTATGTGTATAACTGAGTCACTTTGCTGTACAACAGAGATTGGCACAACTTTGTAAATCAACTATGCTCCAATTTTAAAAAAATTTTTTTTAATAACCCATTGTGTATTTAAGGTCTCTTCAGAGTTCCCCTTTCCTCTTCCAGGTTCAACAACCTAATGCTTTCAGTGGTTCAGTGTCTGACTTGGTTGTGAATCCTTCACCATCCTAGTTCACCTAATTATGCTAAACTCCTAGGACTGGGCATTGCACTTCTGGAAACTTGAAAGAGAAAAGCCATGCTCCAGAAGATAAGTGAGACTGAAGACTCCACCCAGTACTGCCGTGTTGATCACTGTCTATGTGTTGCCTGCATGATCATTTTCTCCAAGGGCCAAGCTAGAGACTAAAGTGAAAAGGAAGTGAACTTCCCCGGGGAAGTGCTCCCCAGGGAAGTGAACAATTTCCCCATGTATTCCACAGTACTGTCCTTCATGTAAAGATTGGGGAGGGGTGGGGAGACTGTAGAGGAAGGGTCAGATGGGCAAGAATGGATCTAGCCCCTAGCAAAGAGGACAAGGACAAACAGCCAGTTGAAATAAGAACCCCAGGGGGTCTGTGCTGCAGTTCATCCCTTTGAGGCCAAAGCACAGAGTATCAACTTCAATCCCATTCACAAGTTACCAACCCTCTCTTTCCTACAAAACTAGAGTATTTAACATTCCTTGTCATTTTCCTTTAGATATACATGTATAAGCACATACTTTTGACAGGAGAAAGAGAGAGACAGCAATATTGAAGAAGAAAAGTTCCATTGTTCTGTTGCTTCTAAAGTAAATGATGGAAAATTATAAGCTAATTTACATATGGGAGATTAGAAGAGTATCCCTTTATTCCTATTAATATATTTTCTCTTCCTAATTATAAAGATTTGAATCTTTTTAAAACAACTTTATACAAAACATTTGTGTGGATATAAGAACTGCATGTTAAATGCTAATTCTGGATGAGTTATTTGCATAATCTCACAAAAGAGCTAAATTGCTGTATTTAATAATAAATAGAGAGTTTAAAAGGATTGTGGATATCTTGAGAGAATGTGAAACAGAGAAAAAATTTGCTTCTATTTTAAGATATGGACTGTTTTTTACCACTTTGAATTTAAAACTACTTGCCGCCCTCTAGGGAAAACTTGTCCTAACTTTTTGATAAGCTTAATATTTCAAGGTTCTGACAACATAACAATTCAAGTACATTGAAGGTGAAGAGCTAATATGTTTTAAAATGAATATGGATAATTTTCAAAAGATAATAAACTGCATCTAAAATAGTTCTACATTTGGAAAGTGGAGACTTTTGTAGACTGTAGATTCTGTGTATGACAACAAAATGGAGAGAATTGTAGAAGTTATCCAGAGAATTCAGGGAGAATAAAAATTCATGAAGAAAGAATAGATGGGAGACTTTTCTTAAGAATGTGATTTGACAGTGTTATGACTCAGCAGTTGTTATTTCTGCAAGTGAGCAGGAAAATCATGCTAGCAGGTAAAATACATGAAATAACAGATGCTAAATATATCTAATTTTGATTTGATGTTTATGCTTTTTGAAGTCAGGAACCAGTCTCGGTGGCATTCAATACAGCAGACCCTTCACCTTTCTCCTTCTCCTCCCCTCAACTCTTTGCTTTCCTGGTTTTCCTTCTGTCTCTTTGCCAATTCCTCTTCGGACTCTTTTGCAGACGCCTCACTCTCTCTTTGACCTCTAACTGTTGACCTCTCATTCAGTCCTAAACCCTCTTTCCTTTTCTCTTATCCCCCTCTCTCTCGGTGATCTTTTCAGTTTCCATGGCTTTAAATTCTATCTCTATGCCTCAAATACCAAATTTACATCCTAAAACCTGTCCTCTGAGTCCTGGTTTACAGATGCTTGTCAGCCTCCTCGTTCAGATGTCTGCCAGCATCTCAAATGCAACAAATCAGTTTAAAACTACACTCTCGATGTGACCCACCACCCATGTCTCCCCAATCTTCTCCACTTCAGCAACTAGCACCACATGCACCCAGTCTAGCTGCTTGATATCAACACACTTCCTCTGTCATTTCATTGAAAAAGCATGTCAAATCCTTTCACTGGGCTTCATTTGCACCACTGTCACCATAGTCTAAGTCACCATCTCACATAGACTATTTTGTTGGCTTCTCTGCTGGCTACTGACACTCATGTCTCCTCCAACCAGTTTTTTCTCCAACGAGTTTTTCCCACAACAACAACAAAAAGTAATCATTATATGTCATTAATTATTATCAGCTGCCTTTCCTTAGAATTAACAAGCAGATTCTGTAGCTACTGTAAAATAGCTACTCTGGGTTGCCACAAGTCTGACCTGGTCTATGAACATGTCACTTTTCTATTAAAAAGCTGTCAGTGGCTTCCTATTACATAAGAATAAAATATAAACTCCTGACAATGGTGTTATATACCGAATGTTTGTATCCCCCCAAAATTCATATACTGAAATCCTAACCCCTAACATGATGGTGTTAGGAGGTGGGGACTTTGGGAGGTAATTAGGTCATGAGGTTGGAATCCTCATGAATGGGATTAGAGCCCCTCTGAAAGAGACCCCAAAAGCTTCCTCACCCCCTTCTGCCATGTGAAGACACAGCAAGAAGATGGCCATTTGTCATTCAAGAAGCTGACCCTCACCAGACACTAAACCTTCTGGCACCTTGATCTTGGTCTTCCCAGCCTCCAGAACCATGAGAAATAAATGCTTGTTGTTTAAGCCACCTCGTCTATGGTATTCTGTTATAGCAGCCCAAATGGACTAAGACAACTGGTCTACAAAGACCCCATGTGATCTAGCCCTTGCCTATCTGACGAAATTCATCTCCTGCCCATCCACCTTTTTCACTTTCCTCCACCCACACTGACCTTTCAACCCCTCAGATGTTCTGTGTTTTTTCCAGTCTCAGAGACTTTACACATGCTGTTCCTTTACTGAGAATACCCTGTCCCCTACTTTTTATGTAACTGACACTTTCAATTCTCAGCTTAGATGGCACTCCCTCAGAGGTCTTCCCTGCCTACCAGTCCTGAGTAAGCCCTTCTCTACAATGTACCGTGTATCACTCTACCCTCTTTGTTTCTTTCAAAGCACTGATCATAATTTGCATTTTATATTTTTTTATTTACTTGTGTATTGACAACCTCTTCTACTACACTGCTAATACCCTAAGGACAGGGATTATATTTGTTTTATTATCTAAAGAGCTTAGTACAGTACCTGTCACATCCAAGGCCTTCAATAAATATTTGTAGAGTGAGTGAAGAGTAAATCAGTGAGCTGAGGGCAATTACAGAGATAATGTTTTCTATAAAAATTTTTGGTGAGTGAGCGAAACTAGTCAGCTGCTCAGTATCTGAAAACTCAGTGGCGGATGGCTGTAGTTTGCTACCTGAAAACTTGATATATAGTTTTGACAGCGATCTTTCCATGTCTGGAGAATATTAAAAGTTTTGGAAAGTAGCCTTTCAAAATGTCAAGTGCCTATTGTATTGAGGTTTTTAATGTTTTCAAATGATTTAAGCTAATTTGCATTCTCATAATTTATTACCCAAACACTTGCATGGCCTGAAAGAGTAGAGTCAAGCCCAACAAATGAAGACAGGGACAGCACACAGAGACTGAAGTGGGCCGTCTGTGCCAGTCTCAGATTTCCCTGATAGGAGACGTAGAAACACCACAGCCAGGTGACTCTGGAGTATAATTACTCACCAGTGTGGGTTCAGACCAAGTGGCTTGAACTCTGAGAGTATGCGATTCAATGACTCTCAACATAGTCAACGAGTTGATATAGCTCCTTGGATTTCTATGCTATTTTCTCTGTTTCAATACAGTTTTTCCTTGAGTTTTAAATATTGCTTCTGTAGTTATCTAATAATTACCTATGCAAGGATGATGTAAAATCCTTGGCAATTCCAAAAAAATGCTTTGCAACCTGCCAGGGAATAGCCTCTGCCCTGCTGATTCCACTGAGTGACATTTCAAAGCTGATTACTTAGTCCTATTCAGACAGATATCCCACTGCAATCAACATCCTTCTTGTGTTTACCTCAATAGGGATTTTGCCTTAATAAGAAATATAGAATTGGGTTCTTAGTGATAATTATGATAATAATTTTCAAAGGACAAGTCTTTCCCTTAATAAATAACCCTTCTCTAAGAGCAAGCATCCTTGAATCTTATCTCTGCTGTTTTTCAAATGAACATTCTTAAAAATCAATTTTGATACTTGAGACTTATGCAAGGATAAGCGGAACTCAGAAATGACAGATTCTGTTTTCATGTGGCTATAGATGTTTTTCTAATGCCAACAGTAGGGGAAAAATAAATAAATTTGTTTATTAAGGTCCTCTTTAATCTTCCATTGCCAAAGATAACCTCAGATTCTTATTAAATAAATATTCCACCATTGTCCTAAATTAATTAATTAAAATCAACAGAGGCTGCCATATCAGCATATTGTTATCATTGGAGTTTAATACAAGGCAGGCAATGTTTGGATGGCTTGAGGCTATTTAGCACCTCCTATTTCCATCCATTATCCCCATCCACCTCCAATAATATTTAATTAAGTAAAAAGAGAGCATTTGCTGGTGTTTAATTCCTCAGCCCTCCCTTAAATTCACACTGCTGCCTCTAAGCTGTTCATATGTGGGGATTCTGAACCCATCAGTGAAGACAGCAATATAGTAAGTTAGCTAAGACTATGTAAATGTTCTGAAGGAATACGTGTAAAGTAAAATACGTGGCCAGGAGGCAGTGGGAGTCTGTACAGGATTCTCATGACACTGTCTCTGCACCATCACAGTTCAAGGCAGTTGCCTGCATTTCATTGTCACAATGGTGAGAACACTGAACAAAGAGTTGAGCAAGCAGGAATCAAATTCAGTCATTCCACTAGTAGCTGTGGATCCTTACCCAAGACTTCAATTTCCTCATTTTAAAATTGAATGTATTGGATTTCTGCTCCTGGGAACATAGGGTAAACATCATTTCCCTGTTTGTCATATAAAATACAACTTTAAAACCCTGAATATTTTATATAAAACACATAGGAAGTCACTGAAAGGTGGAGAGAAGAAGGCAGACAAACAAGAGACTTTGGGACATGAGACAAAACATGGTGGTGGGTTCTCTAAGTTTTCTTTTAACTTCATATATCCAGACTTGGAGCTGAAGAAGCCAACAATATGGGAATGCCAATGGAGGCAAGGAAAAAAGCCACAACAAAACCTGCTTTCTCTGGCCAAGCAATAAAAAAAGGACAACCCAACAAGACAGAAAACAATAAAAGCCAAGCACCCTAGAAAAGTCCGTGGCCCTACTCCACGCATGCTGGCAAAGACTGAGTGGAGTGAGGACCTGGGACTTCCACTCACACACACTATAGCAAAGTGCCCCAACACCCCTACTAAGGTGATGTCTGAGAAGACCAAGCAGGAAGATGGAACATTTACCTCTGCTGACCACTAATGAGCCCCCTCTCTTATGCAATATCCCTGGAGACCATGTGAGAGTCTGTAGTTCCACCCCGATCCAGCAATAATTAGGCACTCCTCCTCCTCCCTGTTAGGGCAGTGTCAGAAGAAGTCTAAGGAAGTGTGAGGACTTTCACCATCAACCAGCAGTAACAAGGCCATCTCCACTGTGGTATCAGTGGAGATCGCAGCTGAGCTGAAAGTCCCACTCATCCAGTGAAATAAGGATCCCTCTGACCAGGTGTCAACGGAGCCTGGATGGCCACAGAGGCCACCTCTATCTGGCATTAACAAGGAGGTGCTCTCCTCTTTCCCCAAAAGAACAAGTGTCAGAGAAAGAGAGTTAGAATAAAAGGAGTAAATAAGATCCAGAGTCTTATAACAAAACACAAAAATATTCAGTTTTCCATTGAAAATTACTCATCATACCAAGAACAAGGAAGATCTTAAAATGAATTTTAAAAGACTATCAATAAATGTCAACGCTGAAATGGCAGAGATGTTAGAACTATCTGACAAAGATTTTAAAGCAGCCATCAAAAAATGCTTCAGTGAATGATTACAAACACTCTTGAAACTTTTGAAAAATAGAAAGTCTCAACAAAGAACTAGAAGATATAAAAAAGAACCAAATGGAAATTTTAGAACTGCAAAATACAATCACTGAAATAAAGTGGAAAAAACAGCAGAAAAGAGGTGACAGAGTAAAGAATCAATGAACTGGATGATAGAACAATAAAAAATTACCCAATTTGAACAAACAGAGAGGAAATAAGCTAAAAAAATAAAATGAACAGAGCCTCAGATACCTGGGGGACAATAACAAAAGATCTAACATTTGAGTCATCCAAGTCCTGGAACAGAGAAGAAAATGATGAGATTTAAAAAGTACTCAAAGGAATAATGATTGGAAACTGCCTAAATTTGGTGAGAGACATAAAACTACAGTTTGAAGAAGCTGGGTAAAGCCCAAACAGGAAAAACTCTATGAAATCCATGACAAGACACATCATCATTAAACTTCTAAAAGCTAAAGACAAAGACAAAATCCTGAAAGCAGCCAGATAAAATAGCACATTATCAATGAGGGAAAATAATTCAATGACAGTGGATTGCTCATCAGAAATCATGAAGGTCAGAGGAAAGTGGAAATCAAAAAATACAATGAACAGAATGAAAAGGAAAACACAACATAAAAAGTTTTATGTGACACTCCTAAAGCAATGCTGAAAGGGAAATTTATAACACTAAAATCTCTGTTAATAAAGAAGAACATTCTCAAATCAGTAATTTAACATCCCACCTCAAGAACCTGGAATAAAGAGAGCAAAGTAAATCCGAAGCAAGCAGAAGGAAAGAAATAATAAAGAACATAAGTTGGTGAAATTCAAAACAGAAAAACAATAGAGAAAATCAATGGAACAAAGAGCTGGTTCTTTGGAAAGATCAATAACATTGATGAACCTTTATTATGACTGAGACAGAGAAAGACAAATGCTGTGTGATATCACTTATATGTAGAATAACAAACTAGTGTATATAACAAAAAAGAAACAGACTCACATATATAGAAAACAAATTGGTGCTTACCAGTGGGGAGAGGGTAGGGGGAGGGGAAAGATAGGTGTAAGGGATTAAGAGGTGCAAACTACTATGTATAAAATAAACAAGCTACAAGGATATATTGTACAGCACAGGGAATATAGCTAATGTTTTATAATAACTATAAATGGAGTATAACCTTTAAAAATTGTGAATTACTATGTTGTACACCTGAAACATATAATATTGTAAATCAACTACACCTCAATAAAAAAAGAGAAAAGAAAAATAAATAAATAAATAAACATTTACCACCCCCACCCTGAAAAATAGTTCACCCTTGAACAACATGGGTTTGAAGTGTGCAGGTCCACTTATGCATGGAATTGTTTCAATTGTAAATACTACAGTACTACACAATACACAACAGGTTGAATATGCTGATGTGGAATCATGGATATGGAGGGCCAACTATAGGTTATACATGGACTTTTGACTGCATGGAGAGTTGGTGCTCCTAACCCCCATGCTGTTCACAGGTCAACTGTACTAAAAACAACTTTACACAAATAAATTTGACAACTTAGAGAAATGGACAGATTCCTCAAAAAACACAGATTACTACAAGTCATCCAATATGAAACAGATAATGTGAATAGCTCTAAAGCTATTAAGGATATTGAATTCATAATTTTTTAAATTACCAACAAAGAACTCTGATCTTAGATGATTCTACTGGAGAATTCTACCAAATGCTTAAAAAAAAAATTATCACCAATTCTACACACAAGCTCCTCCAGAAAATAGAATACCAAAGGATAGCTCCCAATTCATTTTATGAGCTAGTATTACTCTGATACCAAAGCCAGACAAAGACAGTAAAAAACAAGAAAACTGTACAACAGTACAACAATATGCCTCATGAATATAGATGCAAAGTCTTTAACAAAATATTGGCAAATAGAATTCAGCAATATATTTTTTTAAAAAAGAATTATATACCATGAGCAAGTGAGATTTATTCCATGGATGCAAGACAGTACCAATATTTGAAAACCATTCAATGTAATCAATTTGACATAATCTACTATATTAAAAAAAGAAGAAAAAATAACATGATCAAATCAATCAATGCAGAGCAACCATTCAAAAAACTTCATGAAAAATAAGAATAAGGGGGAATTTACACAACTTGATAAAGAACATCTACAAAAAAACCCTACAGCTAACATTATGCTTAATGATACATGGCAAGGATATCTGCTTTCACCAATGTTATTCAACATAGTGCTGTAATTTCTAGCCAATTCAATAAGGCAGGGAAAGGAAATAAAAGACATACAGATCAGAAAAGAAGAAATAGAACTGTCCCTATGACAGAAGACACAATTGCCTTTGTAGAAAATTTCAAATTCTACCCAAAAATCTCATAGAACAGATAGGTGAATGCAGCAATGTGGTAAGATACAAGATCTACATACGAAACTTGTTTTTTTTTATATACTAGCAATGAACATATGAATACTGAAAAACACAATACTTGTACAATAGCTTTAAAAAATCCTTATGTGTAAATCTAACAAGACATGCATAGGATTTGTATGCTAAAACTACACAATGCTGATATAAGACATTAAGGATTTAAATAAGTCAATAGAAATACAGTGTTCAAAACCAAAAAAAAGAAAAAGACCAGGTACATAATAGAAACTATCTTATTAACATCCATGAACAGTAGTTTGACTCCTATAAAATAATTGCATAAGAAAAAAAAAAGAGGGACTTCCCTTGTGGTCCAGTGGCTAAGACTTCACCTTCCAATGCAGAGGGTGTGGGTTCAATCCCTGGTGGGGAGCTAAGATCCCACATGCCTCGTGGCCAAAAAACCAAAACATAAAACAGAAGCAATATTGTAACAAATTCAATAAAGACTTTAAAAATGGTCCACATCAAAAAAAAATTCTTAAAAAAAAAAAAAGGACAAGGAATACAGTGTTCATGGATTAGAAGAGTCAACATAGTAAAGATATCAATTTTCTCTAAAGTGATATACAGGTTTGACACAACTCCTATAAAAATTCTAACAAGATTTTTTGTGAGGAGAGATATATATGTGTGTATATATGTATATACACACACACGTATATATCTCCTAAATTTTATATGGAAAGGCAGAGGAACTAGAATAGCTAAAACATTTTTGAAAAAAGAAGAATAAAGTTGGAGGAATCAGTCTACTCGGTTTCAAGATGTATTACATAGCTACATCAATCAAGACTTTGTGGTATTGATGGAGGCGTAGACAAACAGAATAGAGAGCCCAGAAATAGATCCACAAAAATATGTCCTATAGATTTTTGACAAAGGTGCAAAAGTAACACAATGGGAGACAAAGTCCATTCAACAAATAGTGCTAAGGCAAGTGGACATCATCTGTAGAAAAAAAAAAAAAAAGACCCTTGACCTAAGTATCACACCTTCTTCAAAAACATTAACTCAAAAGGTATAACAGACAAATTTAAAGCTATAAAACTTTTAAGGAAAAAACTGAAAAATCTTGGATAACTAAGACTAAGCATAGACTTCTTTGAGTTGATGCCAAAATCATGATCCATAAAAGGAAAAATTGATACATTAGGCTTCATCAAGGTTTTTAAATGTTTGCTTTGTGAAAGACCCTGTTAAGAAGATGAAAGGACAAATTACAGCCTGGCAGAAAATATTTTCAAATCACATATTCAACAGAGGGTTAGTATCTAAAATATATAAAGCACTCTCAAAACCAAAGAGCAAAAATCCTATTAGAAAATTGACAAAAGACATGGAGAGACATTTCACCAAAAAGGATATAATGTGGCAAATAAACACATGAAGAGATGTTCAACCTCATCTGCCATTAGGGAAATGCAAATTAAATCACAATTAGATATCACTATATACCTATCAGAATCCCTAAAATAAAGAATAGTGATAACACCAAATGCTGGTGAAGATATGGAGAAACTGAGTCACTCATATATTACTAGTGGGAATGTAAAATGGTACAGTCACTGTGGAAAACAGCTTAGCAGTTTCTTAATAAAGTAAAATAAACATGCAACTACCATATGTTCTCTAGTGGAGAACAGATTAGTGGTTGGCAGCTGTTAAGGAGGGGGTGATAGTGGAGGGGAGGAGCGGTGAACCTATACAAAAGCAACATGTAGAATACTTGTGGCAATAGAAGGGTTCAGCATCTTAGTATTTTGATCATGACATTGCATTATAGTTTTTTTTTAAACATCTTTATTGAAGTATAATTGCTTTACAATGGTGTGTTAGTTTCTGCTTTATAACAAAGTGAATCAGTTATACATAAACATATGTTCCCATATCTCTTCCCTCTTGCATCTCCCTCCCATTTATAAGACGTTACAACAGGGAGAAACTGGATAAAGGGTACACAGGATTTCTCTGCATTTTTTCTTACAATGTGAATATACATTTATTCTGCATGTGAATAAACTGCATGTGAATTTACAATTATTTCAAAATAAGAAGTTTAATTTAAAAAAAGAAGGTATCAGCTGGGTAGTTTCTCATATAACTTCTCCTGAGAGACTGTCTCTCAGTTATCATTTTAGTTGAACGACTGTAAATACACAGAAGTGTAAACATAAGACACAAAGCTAATTTAAGCTAATACATTTTTGGCATTTATGATTGAAGTAGAAATAGGTCATTAAGTTGAAAATTAATAGACTATATTCAGAATGGTAAATTCTTGCATATTTATCTCAGGTTGAGAATAGCAAATATAGGGTCAGCTTGTGAAATACTATTTGGAATAACGCAAAAAATCTCATGTTCATTTCATATAGTCCTGCAAAAAGCCTGTAGAAAAAAATTCTATCACAGGCATGTGGCCTAGGGTTAGACTAAGAAAGAGTGAAATGACAATTTCCCATTCTCCACAAAATGTCATTCTAAAGAAACACAAGGTTATATAAATACTGTGTTAATGTGGCAAAAGCAAAGAGAAAACAAACTCTATACATCAAAACAGTATAAAAATAAAACAAAAAACAACGACCTATTTCCACAGTATAGCTTTCTCTAAACATAATTCATCCACTCCTGACTACACTCTTCTCTTTCATTAGCCCAGTTTGACTAGAGGGACTGAGGACCGAGGAGCTTCCGGTGCTCTGTCTGGTGCTGAACTGAGGTCAAGAATCAGCACTCAGGGTCAAGATTAATAGATAGAAAGTCAGGCAGGCAGTCTAACTGGTTTCAGTCCCAGGGCCCAAAATGAGAGGCCAAGTCCAGATGTGAGGCAGCAGGTAAGAAACCAGGGGGAGCAGAAATTCCATCCAGAGCAGAAGAAGCCTGGAGAGACTCTCCACGTCATCAGGGCAAAACCGAAGACACGTTTACAGGGTGCCTGCGCTTTCACTACAAGTGAGAGAACTGCTAAAGGTTCAGGTCAGTTCAGACACATTTATTCGACAGCTATTTACTAAGAACCTCCTTGTGTGCTGGGCTTTGTGCTAAGTATTGAGGGAGCAAAGACCATTAAGTGCTTACCGTTCAGTCGAAGAGAGGGATAGGGTAGCAATGACCAGGACCTGTGAAAAGATGGAGTAAGCACTGGGTGAGGTGGGTGCCCCCAAAGAGGCATTTCTGTTGATCTATGGGTTTGTGATGGTAGAGGGATGGAGAGGGGGGCAGGCCAGAGAAACTGTTCCTGAGATCATACCACCTGAACTGGGTCTTGAAAGGACAAATGTGAAGGAGAGAAGGATTGGGAAAGAAATTTCAGGCAGAGGAAAGGAGAAGGAAGCTATGTGAGACACTGAGGCTTGAAAAACTATGATGCCTCAAGAAATTTCATTTCTGAAGAAATCGACCACGTTGGGGACTTGAGGGACACTAGACAGAGACCCTGATGAGGGTGAGGCACAGAACCGAAAGCAAGGGCATTAAACTGTACAAAGAAAGGTGGATCTTCCAGCCCTACTCTTCATGCAGAATGCCAGCCTCCAGGCTCTTTCGTCCGAGGCGGAGGTTCATTCAAACCTTAACCACGTATGATTCTCTAGGGGATCTTGCTGAAACGCAGACTCTGATGCAGTAGATTTGAGGAGGGGCCTGAGATGCTGTATTTCTAACAGGCTCCTGGGATGATGCTGATTCTGCTAGCCCATAAACCGCACTATGAGCAGCAGGGGTTTAGAGTGCACTAGTCTCCAGAGTGGACATGGAAATGTTCCACTGGAGTGAGGGAAGGAAATGTTAAGACATATCTATAGTCTTTATCAAAACAGTAGGAAATTAGGAGAAGGCTGCGGTGGCGGCGGCTCTGGAGGCCACAGTCGCGGTCCTGGCTTCGGCCCCAGCAGCACCATGGTGCTCGTGCATCAGGAGCTTATGCTCCGGGCCACCCTCCTGGCCACGGTCTCAGGCTACTTCATCAGCATCGATGCGCATGCAGAGGAGTGCTTCTTCAAACGGGTCACCTCGGGCACCAAGATGGGCCTCATCTTCGACGTAGCCGAGGGCGGCTTCCTGGACATCAACATGGAGGCTACAGGGCCTGAAAATAAAGGAATTTATAAAGCAGACAGGGAGTCCAGTGGGAAATACACATTTGCTGCTCACATGGATGGAACATATAAGTTTTGTTTTAGCAATAGGGTGTCCACCGTGACTCCAAAGATAGTGATGTACACCATTGATAATGGGGAGGCCCCCTAAGGACAAGACATGGAAACAGAAGCTCACCAGAACAAGCTAGAAGAAATGATTAATGAGCTGCTCGCAGTGGCAATGACGGCTGTAAAGCATGAACAGGACAACAGGGGAGTTCAGGAGAGAATACACAGAGCAATCAATGACAACACAAACAGCAGAGTGGTCCTTTGGTCCTTCTTTGAAGCTCTTGTTCTAGTTGCCATGACATTGGGACAGATCTACTACCTGAAAAGATTGTTTTGCAGTCCAGAGGATTGTTTAAAAAGCCTTTTCCTGGGCTTCCCTGGTGGCGCAGTGGTTGAGAATCTGCCTGCCAATGCAGGGGACACGGGTTCGAGCCTTGGTCTGGGAAGATCCCACATGCCGCAGAGCATCTGGGCCCGTGAGCCACGGCTACCAAGCCTGCGCGTCTGGAGCCTGTGCTCCGCAACAAGAGAGGCCACAATAGTGAGAGGCCCGCGCACCACGATGAAGAGTGGCCCCCGCTTGCCACAACTGGACAAAGCCCTCGCACAGAAACGAAGACCCAACACAGCCTAAAATAAATAAATAAATAAATAAATAAATATTAAAAAAAAAAAAAGCCTTTTCCTGATGATCCCAAACTCATAATTCACTGTTCACCAAACACCTTGGTCATAATAACGTCATTAGTTTCTACATTTTTATTTTCTGAACTGTACATTCACAGCTTCTGTTTCTTTGTGATTAACAGATATTGGGGGAAAACACTTTTTTAGGAAAGTTATAGTGAAATTTGACATGTGATTGGCATGATTTCATATTTGAATTCTGCCTTCATTATACAGGTCCTTCCAGAACTCAAGCACTGTAAGTGGACTATAGGTGTATAGTCCTTATTATACCTTCTTTCCTTTTGTTTTCATCATAAAATGCAGTTTGTTCAGGATAGTACTTTACTAAAATGACTGCATTCTTGGGATCCCTTATCCTGCAGTTCAAGTCATTAGAGATTCATTTTGTTGAGTCCTTATGAGAAACAACAATCTGAATCTTGACATTTTCTATCCAGCCTAATGGCAGAGCTCTGTGAGTAGAATATGCTACCTGGTTGGTACTTTTACACCTTGTCTATCTTGTTTTTGCTTTAAAGATAAGACTTAAACCAACAACCTTTTTCCCCTTATAGTTTTACTTTGAACCCTAGAACTCAATCACCTCCACTTAAAATTGTTGACACAAGCAGCTAATAACCATTTTTTTGGTTTCTGCCTCACCGTGTAAGAAGTCTCTATTAAAGCCAATTCTCTGGGTGTTCAGTGAACGGTGGTTCTTTTTCTTTCTCTGCTGGCACATACACTTTCTCTGCTCTTGGCACGTAGGAGGTATGCATTCAAGTAACTGGAAAAGTCTGGATTTCTGATGCCAAAGGGTTAAAAGCCTCTTGGATTTCTTTGCAGTGGTATACAGCCACTGTTTTATTTTTGATCAGTGGCATTTTGGCCACTGTTTAATTAGAGTCCTGAACATTACTGTCAGTATTAGGGTTTTTGTTTTTGTTTTTCTTGGGTCTTTCTTTTTTTTATATTTATTTATTTATTTATTTATTTATTTATTTATTTATTTTTGGCTGTGTTGGGTCTTCGGTTCGTGCGAGGGCTTTCTCTGGTTACGGCAAGTGGGGGCCACTCTTCATCGCGGTGCGCGGGCCTTTCACTATCGCGGCCCCTCCCGTTGCGGGGCACAGGCTCCAGACGCGCAGGCTCAGTAGCTGTGGCTCACGGGCCCAGCTGCTCCGTGGCATGTGGGATCTTCCCAGACCAGGGCTCGAACCCGTGTCCCCTGCATTAGCAGGCAGATTCTCAACCACTGCGCCACCAGGGAAGCCCTCGGGTCTTTCTTTTATGGCACATGTGAATTTTGTTTTGTATAAAATAAAATGACTTTCTCTTGGTATCTGATGATGGGTTTAAAATTAAAGAAGCATCTGGTTTTGGTGTGGATTTGGTTTGGTGTGGATCCAGGATTATGTTGTAACTGATGTATGTTAGTTACTTGTACATTTTTTTTTTTTTTATCTTTGCAAGGGGAAAACTACAAGTAACGAGTTTTATATAACTAATTTAAATTTATTAAAAGTTTTTATGTTCAGGATAAGCAATTTTTCAACCTTGGGTGAAAATACTTGCAACAGTTTAAGGTGACTGTGTTTTACCTTAGGACAACTGTTGCATGCCAATTTGTGTGCATGTGTGTGTGAAAACACTTCAAAACTGAGTTAAAAGATGTAAATTTAAAATTGGTTGTGTATCTAATCTGCCCGAGGTTCAGTAAATAAACAATTATTTTTAAAAACAAAAAACAACAACAAGAACAAAAGTAGGAAATTAAATGTTGTACAGTAATATACAGATCAAATCTGGTACCTTCACTCACTCTGTGTGCTGGACAATGGCATGTGTAATATGTAAGAAATCCTGTGGGGGGGTGGACATTCTGTAACTTGGAGGAATTGACAATGGTACCTTTTCTCCTATGTCAAATTTCAACTTATAGTCACATACTGCAATTGTATTACTCAGTGGATTTCTGGATTATATTACCTAATGTTAACTGAGCTTCATAAAATGGACAAGTGGCTTAAAAGGATTCCTACACACAAACTACTGATCAAGAATTACACTAGGAATAAAAATACAGGTGAACAATCAAGTGGCAGTGATAATGTTTCTACTATTCCTGGAATGAGGTCTTGGTAGCTACACAGTAACATCAAAATAATGATTCCAAGATCTGACTCCAAGCTTGTTAAAAATAAATCTAAATTATGAATAAGACTATTTGCACTATGTGTTTACATGTACAAGTATTAACAATTAACCCCACTATGACTGTATCTTGTTCCTTGGGATATTAGTGAAGCCATCATGATTAGCAGGACTTTTCAAAACAAAGCATTTCCATGGAGCAAACCTGTACTATTTTTCAGCTACATTTAAAGACATGTAACTCTCAATCTGGGACAAAATTTTATTAAATTTGATGTTACATTTTTAGAAACCACTTTTGCATTTTCTTACATAATAGCGGAGACAAAAAGTCATGCACTGGGGAGTGACTTAGTCTTTCTGGTGTATTTTACCACCAAAAATGTACATGAAAAACAGTATGGTAACCAACACATAGAATACCAACAGTGACTCAAGGACTCCCCATCCTCTAGGTGCCAGGGTACATCTCCATTCAGCTAAAAGTTGAGAATAGTACACAGGATATTTTTGATGGGCCTAAAAATTGGCTTACATCGCTTTTGCTCAGTTTCCATTGACCTGAACTCAAAACTTGACTGCAACTAACTGCAAGAGAGACTGGGAAGTATTGTTTACCAAAATTTTTAAAAGAGCTGTATTTGAAGCCAGTGTCTCTGGTGAGTAAGTAAAGCTGAGAAGAAGTGGGCCAAAGAACTATTGTATATCATTATACTTGATGGTTAAACTGTGTGCATGTTGGCTTTTTGAAAATTATGTCAAAAAATAAATTAAAAACAATAATAAAAGTATAAAATAAATGGGCATCCAGTCAGACATTTAGGACTAGCAGCCAATCTGATTTGTGTATGTGATTTTCTTTTTCAGAGTTTTGTTTTGTTTTTGAGGATATAGCAGTGTCTAGCCCTATTTGAAAAATGTACATAAAGAAACAAACAGGGAAAAAATGCTTAAGGTCAGCTAGCATCTTATTCAAAATACATATAAATGATTTTTCCCAGATTCCTACAAAACTAATGACACATTAATAGATATTAGGGTGCAATATGAAGACTAAACATCAAAATCTATGAATCTAGATGGGTTTACTTTCTTTTAAAATTAGTCTATAAACTAGTATATAAAATATACATTTCTGAATGCTTAATTGGTATCTAATAATATTCTCTAGAATTTAGGGAATTAATCTAATTAATTTTGCTAGGCCGACAACAAAATCACAGAAAACAACTCAAGAAATGCAGACCATATAACAGATGACTGTTCTTATTATCTCTGGATATAATAGTCCCAGGGAAGATAAAACATTCATCATACTGTTGTAAAATGAATGAAAGCTGCAAATTAAAATTCCAAATCCTGATAACATAACTGTACAAGAGGGAAAAAAGTGAAATTTACAAGGAACAATTAGAAAAATTATAAATACTTAGGTTTTCTAAAATTATTTTGTAATGTATTTGATTGCTGAGCTATTAAGATTTTTCTCTCATAAAATTACAATAAATTCTAGGCAGTCTGAAAATCCTATCAGCAGGAAGCATGTGTGTTTTTTTTTAATGCAATGTGGCTTTAAAATGAGCAATTCCCAATTATTAACCTTAAAGCATCCCAACAGACAGAAATAGAGATAAATGCTTTGTTTTTCTAGAACCTCACACCATGCATTTTCATCCTCTCCTCCTTCCTTCATAGGAAGCAATTAAATCTTTGCATAGAAGATTTACAAGACTTTAGAAAAGCAAAATCATTAGAACAAAACAGTGTGGTCATTTGAAAAGCATATCAGGGTAGGTAATAACAACTGAATTTTCAGTTATTAAGGCAATAAATTTTTAAATCAATTTGGGAAGTATGAGTATCTGAAATCTTTACTTGGCATTAAATGATTTTTCTCTCCTAAGACAATCATTCTGAGACTGACCTCTTAAGGTTTCTCCAAGACCTAACTCAATTATTTTTTTTTTCCTCAGACTTTCTAAAGAAATAATGTAGTTTTGAAAATCAGTATGGAACAGAGTAGTAGTTACCAGAGGGGGAAGGGTGTGGAGGGAGGGCAAAATGAGTAAAGGAGGTCAACTCTATGGTGATGGATGAATACTAAACTTTTGGTGGTGAGCATGCCAATGTAGTGTATACAGAAGTCAAAGTATAATGTGGTACACATGAAACATATAATGTTATAAACCAGTGTCACTTCAACATACTAATTATGGTATTTGTTTTATTTTGTATAATTCTTTTTTTTCTTTTTTTTTTTTTTTTGGCCGTGCCTTGTGGCATGTGGGGATCTTAGTTCCCCAACCAGGGGTTAAACTCATGCCCCTTGCAGTGGAAGTGTGGAGTCTCAACTACTGGACTTCCAGTGAAGTCCCTATTTTGTGTAATTTTTATAGAAGTTAACTATCATGTAAGTCTTAGGATATTTATAAAAACACTTCTCCTTTTTAACCTGATGCAACGTTTAGAGTTGCTAGAAGCAAGAGCACCATCATTTATTGCTCTAAGTAGAGTTAAGGTTAATACATGATGATGTTTGGCAGGTCATAGTTGATGATGTTATGGTGAGATGGTCCCAAAAACAAAGGAATGAAGCAAGGTACTTCAAAGGCCCAGTTTTAAAGTAAGTATACTTGAGGTTGCAGACAGGAGCTCAGAAGCTAAGATTGGAATTTGTTTCAAGTCTCCTGGGAAACTCTTTCAGCTAAAGAGAGTGCAAACACACACACACACACACACACACACAAATCTTTCAGTTGTTGAACAGCTGAGTGCTGATGAATGTACACCTGAAGGGCTTACACCAGCAGATTTGCTGGATATGGTCCTGTTTGGGGGAGTCAGCACAATACTATGTACTTACGACCCGACAGAGTCTAAGGACGGGCCATAGCCCAAAGATATGGACGGCAAAAGACACAGTTCAGAAACACACGACTATGAGTCAAGACCAATTCAAAAATGCCCCAAAATATTTTCAAAGGGATAGAACCATTTATTTCATGGTTACTTTTAAGAAACAAATAAAAATCCTGAAAATACTGCCTCTATCTTTGGCCTGACCTGTATTGGTCTAATTTGTGGTTGTTGTTTTTTTTAATTTATTCATTTATTTATTTTTGGCTGCGTTGGGTCTTCGTTGCTGCGTGTGGGCTTTCTCTAGTTGCAGCAAGTGGGAACTACTCTTTGTTGTGGTGCACGGGCTTCTCATTGTAGTGGCTTCTCTTGTGGAGCACAGGCTCTAGGCACACAGGCTTCAGTAGCTGCAGCATGCAGGCTCAGTAGTTGTGGCTCATGGGTTCTAGAGTGCAGGCTCAGTAGTTGTGGCACACGGGCTTAGTTGCTCCACGGCATGTGGGATCACCCCGGACCAGAGCTCGAACCCGTGTCCCCTGCATTGGCAGGCGGATTCTTACCCCCTGCGCCACCAGGGAAGTCCTGTCTGATTTGTTTTTATCCACTCAAGCTCATATTTTGAAATCCAAACCTCCAAAGGTGATAGTACTAGGAGGTAGTCCCTTTGGGAGGTGCTTAAGTCATTAGCTGGAGCCCTCATAAATGGGATTAAAGCTCTTATAAAAGAAACACCACAGAGTCCCTAGTCCCCTTCCACCACATCAGGACACAACGAGAAGGCACTGGCCATGACCAGGAAGAGGGCCTTCACCAGAACGTGACCAAGCAGGTGCCTCTAGAACTGTGAGATATAAATTTCTGTTGTTTATTAGCCGCCCAGTCTGTGGTTCTTTGTTATAGCAGCCCAAACAAAGACAAACCCCTTATACCTCTTACTAGGATTATTGATGCAGCCCCTTATCTCCTTCAGTCTCTTCCATGACTTCTCAAATTTGAGTGTGAGCTCTTGCCAAGCTAGTCTTCCGAAAAATATATTTTCCCTGTTTCCTTATCTTTTCACAACATCTGTACCTCAGTGTGGTTGACCCATGTGGAAAACTGTTTACAAAAATGGCCACTTCTTTTGGTCCACACCCTTTGCCCAGTGATTTTGTAGCTCTTCCTATTAAGAGTGTAATTCCCCACCACTTTAGTCTGGCTTTGTGATTTGCATTGACCAACAGAACGTGGCAAAAATGATAGTGTGTCAGGTGTGAGTCTGGGCCTTGGCATACTTCTGTTCTTCTCTTCTCCCCTGTACCCCTACCAGGTGAAGAGGAGCACAGACTAGCCAGCCGGAGTATGAGAGACCACCATGTGGAGACCAGTCATAGCCCTTCAGCCAACAGCCAGCAAGCCTAACATGTAAGTGAGTTTTTCTAGACTAGCCAGGCTCTAGCTGACCTCTTAGCTGACTACAAGCCTAAGTGAGATCCACGAGGCCTGGCCCAGATCAGTAGAACAATAGGCAACAGCAAACAGTCTTTAAGTTGGGAGGTGATTTGTTACATAAGCAACAACGGATGAATGTAGCCCCCACACATCCGTGCTTATTTCCACCTCTTTGATTCTATCCTCACATTGTTCTTCCTAGAATGCCTCCTTCCCTCTCCTCCACCTTCATCTGTCCAAACACTTCTAAGACCCAAGTCAAGTGCTATCTCGCAAAGCCTTCTCTGACTACTTCAATCTATACACATATCTCCCTTTAGTTTAGTAAAAAAAAAAATTCTTTTCTCTGTAATATTTCATGTATCCCATATTCGATTATACAGACCCTGAGTTACCCCAGTCCCTAACACAGAGCTAGCTCATATTGAATGCTTAATAAAAATTTACTAGCTGAAAGCAAACAGATCTGATAGTCTTTCCACCCATCCAACCTGTGGCCTGGTTTAGGCATCAGTACAATTCCCTCAACTGACTGTGTCTTGGAACTGATTAACAGGTGCAAAACTTTCCCTGTTGAAGCTCTTTATAAAGAGAATTGATGGCTATATAACTACAGTTTACTTAAACCATCAATTTCCTTTAAATAAAAGAACTGTGTTTTCATATATATGTATATAAAAGCTTAAGGGAATTCCTCCTTTATTAGGGCTATCAGTTTCTGTTTCTGCTTATTAAGGATGCACTTCATATTCACTTTACTTGACACTACAGGAAATTGTGCATGTCTCAGGCTACATAATTCTGAGCTTACTTCTGAAATGCTTTGTCTATTATTTCAAACTGTCACAAGGACAGTTGACTCTTAACATGTGTCGGGTAAAATAAGAAATATGTATATACATACTAATTTAAATTCCATAATAAGTTCCTATATTCAGTATTATCCATCACCAACTCATGTTGTAACATCACTTTTTTTTCAGAATGTATGATACTTACACAAGACACTGCAAAAGTTACAACATTGGAGTTTTAGTGCAATAAACAATTATAGCATATTTACCACTTTGGATTCATTCGTTACCTCAATACAATTCCAACAGTGAGACTGAGTAATTTAACTATTTAAAAACTAATTTCTTTCAGTGTAGTTTTTCTTTTACTGGCTTTTTCTTAGAAATCAAGAAATGCATGCTCATTTCTTTTTTTTTTTTAAATAAATTTATTTATTTTATTTATTTATTTTTGGCTGCGTTGGGTCTTCATTGCTGCGTATGGGCTTTCTCTAGTTGTGGTGAGAGGGGTCTACTCTTCGTTGCGGTGAACTGGCTTCTTGTTGCATTGGCTTCTCTTGTTGTAGAGCACAGGCTCTAGATGCATGGGCTTCAGTAGCTGTGGCACGTGGGCTCAGTAGTTGTGGCACACGGGCTTAGTTTCTCTGTGGCATGTGGGATCTTCCCAGACCAAGGCTCAAGCCTCTGTCATCTGCATTGACAGGTGGAGTCTTAACCCCTGCACCACGAGAGAAGCCCAAGAAGTGCATGCTCATTTCTAAAAAACTTGTCTCAGCTCAAAACTCTTATGATAAGATTAGTGTTAAATAATGATATCACTGAATATTATATAAAGGCCCCTCAAGAAGTCAATCTAAGCCAATTTACAGTTTACAACTTGGCTCATGCAGAAATAGTCATCTGTTAGAAGTAGTACTAGTTAGAAGGAGTAAGAGCAGCTCTTTCTAATTTGTGGCAACAATTTACTGAGTATTTACTATGCATCAGGTACATGGAAAGAACTTTAGCTTTATAATCTGATACAATTCTCACAATAATCCCACAAATAATATTAGTCTCATTTTCGCCAGTAAGGAAACTGAGGTTCTGAGAAGTTAAGTCGCTTACCCATAATCACATGGATAATGAACCATGTTTTTAATATTGCATTCCTCCGAAGTTGCTCTTGTTTTCCAGAAGTCCAGAACTATCTTTAAGATTCCTCTTGAGATCACTGTGATGGCAAGTCTTCTTCCTGTTTTCATACCGTATCCCCTTTATCCAGGTAACTGCTGCCTTCTGTGCACAACCAGCCCACGAGAGTGGGTGTGCTGCACATGTAGTTTCTTTACATATATAATTTTAATTCTTATGTCTTGATATGAGTCTTCTAAACTCAGTGCTAAATTATTAGAAACTTGAGTATTAAATTTTGAGAAACACTTATGTTTTAAAAGAAGGTATTCAAAGAGGAATTGCTTATCCAAAGGAAGCAGTTGCTAGTAGTAGAAATTTAGGCAGCTGTGAAGATGTAGGAATAGGTCAGTGGTTCTCAGTCTTGGCAGCACATTAGATCACCTGTAGAGATTTTTTTTTTAATCTTTATCCGGTAATCCCCAGAGGTCTGATTCAATTGTTTTGTATGGTAGATTACTAGGTAGCGAGGTCTGATTCAATTGTTTTGTATGGTAGATTACTAGGTAGCAGTCTGTTTTATAAAAGCTTCAAAGGTAATGATAATGGTGAACCAGGGCAGAAAACCAATAGTTCGCATAAAGAGATCACAAAATACCTACATATCTAAAAATTTGGATTTGGCCTTGGTTTTCCTCAAATGGTGTGTCAGTCTGTGGCACTCAGCTTGCTCTCCCAATGAAAAACAGATTTTTTACCAACATGTGGGTAAGTGCACTTCAAGATTAAAAAAAAAACTTTTTCTATAGTGCTAGAAAAAAACATGGGGAGAAATGTTTGTAATGCTGAAGTGTGAAATATCTGAGTTAGACATAAATCCCAGAAGCCAAGACAAAAAATTGATAAAGCTATAATACAAGCAATTATTTTTGCATAGGCAAAATAACCATAAATAAAGTCAAAAGGAAAACCTCAAACTAAGATAAGGTATTTGCCACATGTTGACAAATGGATAATTTCTCAAAATATAAAGAGCTTGAAAGAGCTGAGAGGGCTGTGAGCAACAACACCCCAACAGCAATGAGCACACTTGGAAACCAAATCTTGGTTTCTAAATACCATCCTCCATTAAAAGGAACTAGGCTCCTTAGAGAAATGGCTGATTCCAGCACTAGAGCAGCAAAAGGATGAGGTAAGCCTGGAACATTTTTGTGCCAGAAAGTAAGGAAATGTTAAAAGAACATTGATGAGATGTCAAAAGGACAGAGGAACCAGCTTCAAGAAGATCCCACTGGCTAAATCTGGGACAATTTGAGTATGAAAATAAATACAGTAACTTATTATAATCCATTTAATAAAATAGGAGTCCGCAAGTCCATGCTGAAATGAATGAATGAATGAATGAATGGATAAATAAATAAATAAATAGAAACTTAGATGAGGAACAGGATATTTTTGTAATCTTAAATTATCTCCCCACAAAATACTTATTAATTAAAAAGGGAACCTGTAACTTTACAGACACCACTGTAATCAAATGATCTAAGTTAACATCTTCAGTAATGAGATAAATCAAAATCACATTCCATCTGATAGAATGCAAGGAGAACACACCTCAGTTCTGTAGTATTCCTGCCAAAGATGTGTAACGTCAATCTTATCATGGGGAAACAAAATGAAGGGGATTCTGTTTAAAAAAATTAAAACAACAACAACAAAAAAAAAACCCACAAAAATCTACTGGATTGTAATCTTCATAAGTGTCAGGATCATGAAAGTCAAGAAAAGACTGAGAAACTGTTCTAAACTAAAGGAAACCATGGATACATAACAACTAAATGCCACACTTCATTTCATACCAGATCCTTTTTCTATCAAGGACATCATTGGGACAGTTGGCAAAACTTGAACAGGGTCTGAGGAAGTAAAATATCAATTTTGATCTCCTGACTTGGGTACTTGTTGTTATATAACCCCTAAAGTATTTTGGGGATTTTAGGACATCAGGTCAGCAACTTAAGCTCAATGGTTCAGAAAAAAATCTTTGTACTGTATTTGCAATTTTTCTATAAGTTTGAAATTGTTTCCAAAAAAAATCCAGTGCACTGGGATTTATTAGGAAAGCTCAACGAGGTAGAGATGTGAATCTACATATTTTCCCCCAAGAAAAGCAGGAATAATAACAACTCCCTAGATACTAGTTATGGCTAAACTATAGAGAATTTTCTGGTATCAAAAATCCTACCTTGAGGTTCCACCAGTGATCTTACCTTGCCTTCTAACATTTAGGACTGCTGGGAGTAGAGGGATTTCTTGTAAAGGAAATGACTTTTATGTCCTTCTCAAAATTCAGTGGAAGAAGGAAGGAATCTATAAAGAGAAATATATATAAATAAATAAAGCCCCAAAGTTCCATAGTCTGAACATTTATGTAACTGTGGTTTTTAAAACATGTTTTTTTGAGTACAGACACTTATGAAGTTTCAACAAATATTTCACGAGTACAATTTTTTTTTTCAGAAGTACACTAAGATTTTTTAGAATGCTACCTCTTATCAGAGATAAGAAAAACATACTGTTCATTGAATTAGACCTTAAAGAGACCTCTGGAGCTCATCTGACCCAAATACCTCCTGCTGGATTATAACCCCCATCCCTTTGCTCTGTCCTGGTAAGAGAACAGATAGAAGTCATCCTTTGATCCTGTGAGCTCTGGGGTCTGCAGACAGAGAGCCTGCCCCCTGTGCAGACCTGTGCAGGCTGCAACCATGCCTTATTCCCCATGGATCTCCTCCAGCCAACGTCGATATTGATGTTTCATGGTTCACAAGCTCCACGGGCAGCAACCTCTTCAGGACAGCAATGCTTACCTCCCAGCTGGTGTTGTTAATCTTCTTGAACTGTGTGGCTTGTGGACCAAGCTAAATGCAAAAGGGCAGAAACTGCCTTTCATTAGACTCTGAGGATATCTATGGGACACAAAATGGTCATATTTCACCCCTTCCCAGAGTGTAATCATCTTTCAAACAAGATTGTTTCTTAAAGTTACCTGTCCAGCTTCTCTTCCCAGACTTCACATACCTTGCAAAGAGGACATGCATTCAATCTCATGCTCCTCCTTCCTTACCTATCCTTCTGTAAGATGTATCAACCAGTCACCCATCAAGTGGACTGACTGAATTACCCCTACATTTTTTCTGTCACCTGATAGGAGATGAGGGCCCAATGTGGAGAGTGCCACAGGAGAGGGAAGCCAAAGACAGAGATAATGCTAAAAATAGAGAAATAACTGGGGAAATCTGTCCCTGGGAAATCTGAATTCAAATGTTTTATACCTGAAATAAACCACAGGAAATCAATGAACCTTCATAAAACCACAGAGTGGGAAAAGACTTTATAGTCCCTTGTTCTGGCTGAATCCTGTTCACCATGGATATTTACAGTTCTTGAGCTATAATCCACATTCTTCATTAGCAAAAGCTTTTTTCTTTCCTCTTTAGATCCAGAAGAAGCAAGTTTGTGTAGTGTGGCCTGGTCCCTATAATTTATTAAGTCCTTAACTTATGCCTGTATAAGGATGTATAGATTCTATATTTCCTAAGCCTCTCAACCTCCTTATGAATTAGGAGCTACTATTTTCCCCTCTTTCTCAGATGAGAAAATTGATTCTTAGAAAGGTGAAGTGATTTATCCAGGGCCACACAGCCTGAGTGGCAAGACCAGGATTTGAAGCCAGAACTGTCTGATTCTGACAAGTTATTTTACTAATCTCATTTTGAAAAGTAATTGTACTATATGATATGTATAGAAGAATATATGTGACATATTTATAATATTCTGGTTATTTATTGCAAACCATGTGGCTTAAAACAGCAATTTATTACTATGGCTCACAATTCTGTGCATTGATTCAGCTCAGCAGGGCAGTTCCCACTTGGGGTTCTGTATGTAGTTGCAGTCAGGTGGTGCATGGGGCTGGTGTCATCTGCAAGCTTACCTGTGCTGGACACCCATGATGATTTCTTCACTCAGCTGGTGCCTCAGCTGGGACAGCTGGTCAGACATCACCCTGTCTCTTTGCAGCCTCTCCTGTGGCTAACTTGGGCTTCCTCACAATATGGTGGTCTTGGGGTAGTTGGACTTCCTACATGGTGGCTTGCTTTCCCAGTGTGTGTGCTCTAAGAGGCTAAGAAGGCAGATACAAAGTTTCTGATGACTTAGGCTTATAAGTCACATAGTGTCACTTCTGCTGCATCCTCTTGATTACAACCCCAGGTTCAATGTGGGAGGGGATTATACAAGAGCATGAATATTGGGAAGCATGGTGCATTGGAGGTTCATCTTTGGAGACTAGTTACCAAATATAAGTCATAATGCATAATCAAAACACCAATAGCCATCAAGCCACCCTTCAAATAAAGAAGCAAAACATTACTAACACCATGAAGCTATTGTTTGTTTCCATCTGATGCATCCTTGCGCTCTGCAAGTGGTAAATACTATCCTAAATTGTGTTTTTATTCTCTTGCTTGTTAAAAACAAAACAAAACAAAAAAGCAGTGTGTGTATACAAACTGTTTAATAGTGCTCATTTTAAAACTCTTTGAATGGTATCATATAATGTGTAGTCTTCAGTTACTTGCTTTTTTAGTCTCAGAACTCTATCTGTAAGTTTCACCTATTCTGTTGAATGTAGACAATACTCACTCATTTCTACTGTTGTAGAATATTCTGTTTTTTGAAAGATATCACAATTCATCCATTCTCTTGTTAGTGGATATCTGGGTTGTTCCTGTTTTTTGCTACCACACACATCACAGCTATGAACATTCTTGTGCTTGTCTCCTGAGGTACATATATTGGATGTTTTCTCAGACACATACCCAGGAAGGGATACTGGGTCATGGATCACTGGAAAGATAGTCTTTCAATCAGTTTTCCTGTCCCCAGACTCATGCCCCTCTAGTCCATTCTCTACACACATGGTACAGTGATCTTTCTAAAATACAAATCTGGTGTTATTCCCTTATTTCAGGACCTTCAGTGGATGCCACTGACGATACCAGTTATTCTCAAATTTTGTGTATGTTGGATGCAAACTTTGTGTATGTTGTCAAAAACATTAGTGTCCTGGTCCTGCCACTGAAGATTCTGATGCCATTACTAAAGGGAGACGTGTGTGTTTTAACAAGCTCCCCATATAATTCTGTTGCATATCAAAATTTGAGACTCACTGGATATATGATAAAGTCCCAACTCTTTACTATAATGTTAAAACCACTCCACAATTTATTTCCTGCCTATGACTCCAGATTTATCTTTACCCCACCTTGTCAAACTCTCTCAAAGCCAGCCAGACCAAAGGGCTTAAAGTTCCTGAAATGTCTCCTCTTGCCCCAATCCCCATCCCATCTATTTCATATTGTTGCATCTGTATTTCTACAGTGTGATTATTTTTACAGTCTCTCTTTACTAAGGTGAAAGAACTTGGAAATCAAGGAATCTTTCCTATTGCCAAAATATCTCCAACATTGTGTATAGTATCTGGGTGCTTAAGGAATATTTGTCAAATTCATTGATTTTCTCAAGGTCACAAAACCAGTTAATGGTGCATCTGGAACAAGAACCTAGAGGTCTTCATTTCTAGTCCAACGATATTTCTACACCATGTAGTCGATCTTAATGACCAAACTGCACATTATCATAGTGTTCCTGGTATCTGGACTAAAAGAATGGTGACCTTCATCCCCATTCTTAAGAAAGGGCTGCATATTCACTCCTGAAGGAGTATATTGAAAAGAGTATGGGAATCTATGCAAATCCTCAGACCTCAGTTTCTTCCCCATAGACTAAATTATGATTCTCCAAATCATAGGAAAGTTTGGTTCTATTAGCTTTGGTAAATATTTTACTTTTGAAAATTTATCAGTGCTTTTAAGGTTGCCTTTAGAAAGGTCCTGTCTGCTTATTTTATCACCTTATACATTTTTCTGTATTATTTATAGTTGTTTCCATTGTTTTAATAAAAACCTAAGCAGACATGTAGGACCTATACAAAACTGCTCATATTTAATAATGCATTTTGGAGAGATGCTTTTTGGAGATTCCCCGTAGAGCAGAATATGAATGGAGTTGTTGATGTTGTTGTTGTGTTGTTATTGATTTGGCTTCTAGCTTTAGGATTCTCTCCAAATGCTTTCTTAGTCAGACTTCTCGGTTCTTCTATAATTTAGTGTTTTCATGTTTCTGAATTGCTGCTTTGTAGAAAAGCCATGCTGTATGCAACTTCAAAAAATATATAAACAACAAAAAAAATTTTCTGAAAAATCAGTTAAGGTGATTTACTGGTTAAATGAAGTTAATTCCACGCTGAAATAAGCCAAGATATTTCCCTTTATCGACAGATCCTATTTTACTAATATGAATTCTTGCCCTGACAGTGAGCCACAGAAGACAATTGAGACAAGAATAATTAATTAAAAGATATATTTCACGAAGCAGATGACATTGACAGAGTAAGAAATGAACAAAGCAGAATTCACAATCTGAAGATGAGGCACTAAAAAAAATTCAGTCCCTTCAAGTGGTATAGGTATTTTCTTCTGATGCACAAAAATGCAGAAGGCAATTCAACCCTTCAGAGGTCTGTTTTTCATCAGCTTTGATCTTAAAATTGAGACAAGTGTTTGGAGTACTGTCGCTGATAAGGAGCAAAGTGAGGGCTGGAAGCACACTCGAAAAGAATGTGGTTACTCACACCCGGAACGATTAAACACTCACGCATTTTTTTAAAAGCGAATTCCACAAGTCACACAGTTTCAGAAATCATTACTGAGAAAAAGAACACCACACACAGTACTTTCATAAGAGCAAAAACTGTCATGACCACAGAATACCAAAGCATAAGCTCTGCACATATTCCCAGTTTCAGCTTTAGTTTTTCTTATTTGTTTCTAGACTCTGTTTTCTCTGCCACCGACAGTGTTTACAGTCCCTGCCTGTCACATAATGAAACTGAAGCAGAAAGCCTTACTATGGGGCTAGTAAGGCTTTAGAAAGATACCAACATAGCTGGGTATCAGATTTCCTTTGCTTTATTTTATTATTTTTTTAAATTCTCTCTCCTGGGACATGCTATTTTCTTGATCTGAGGATTCTGAGGAATCCTAGGTCAGCAGGGTTTTGGTAACTGAAAGATCACATTCATAGCCAGTTGCATGGTTGAGATGCAATCCAGTGAGACCTAAATTATTAGTTTGTCCCCTAGAAGAGGACGAGACATCCCATAAGCCAACCCCTCCTTGCAGTTCTTAAACCTTAGCGACCAGGCAAGGGGTAGATTGATACAGAGTGGAACTTCCTCAACTGTCCATTTCATTCAGTGCCCGTCTCCATTTCAGGGAGGCAATACTTTACACTCCACAGCTGAAAAACAGAAACTTCTCACTTAGCTATTGGGCTGTAGTTTCCCATCTTGCATTAGCAAAAGCCAAGGCTAGTTGAATATTTGAAAAGGTGTGTGGGAAACAATTCGTTTGGAAAGTTTGTTATCAAGTGACCTTCTCGGATAAGGGGAAACCTTGGAGAAAAGAACTAATTCCCATCTCTAACACTGGCATCCAGAGGAAAGCAGACAAAATTGACATTAGAGTTGCTTTGAAAGGGGAAGGAAGAGGTAGAGATGGTGCAAAGAGGCAACAGGCGGTGTGGGAGGGAGGGAGGGAGGAGTGTAAGAGGAGGTGAAGCTGACCCCTGGCCTGTGCCCTTCTGTTTACATACTGTTTCCATGTCCAGACCTTTATCTAGTGGATTCTTAAATTTATTTATTTATTTATCTATCTATCTATCTATTTATTTATTTATTTATTTATTTATTTTTGGCTGCGTTGGGTCTTCGTTGCTGTGCGGGCTTTCTCCAGTTGTGGCGAGTGGGAGCTACTCTTGGTTACGGTGCGCTGACTTCTCATTGCGGTGGCTTCTCTTGTTGTGGAGCACAGGCTCTAGGCGCATGGGCTTCAGTAGTTGCGGCACATGGGTCCAGTAGTTGTGGTTCGCAGGCTCTAGGGCACAGGCTCAGTAGTTAAGGCACACGGGCCTAGTTGCTCCGCGGCATGTGGGATCCTCCCGGACCAGGGCTCGAACCCGTGTCCCTTGCATTGGCAGGCGTGTCCCTTGCATTGTCCCACTGCACCACCAGGGAAGCCCTATCTGGTGGATTCTTTTTCATTTCTCCACACATTACCCTAGTGACGTGGCCTCTGAAGCAGCACTGACCCCATGAGTGACTGGAATTGGAGATGTTCCTGGCTTTGCCATATCCTAGGGACAGTGCTGTCTAAATCCCAAGAGAGACATGTAGGCTTGAGGTCTCTTCAGAAGAACAAAAATAGAAGAGAGACAAACACTACCTCCATAGAAGTTGGGATCCTGAGGAGATCAACCCTTTGGGAGAACTGAGCCTTTGACAGCAGTGAAATCGGGGAGAAAAGCAGAAGCCTGTTACCTGAATGACCAGGAACACTCGGCCAGACTTACTACTGATGATGGGAGGAGTGACTGAGGAGAAAGAATTTCCAATCCAATGGGGACTCGCTGAAAACATTCAGGACAGATTGAAATTTGAAAGGAAGAAAGACACGTTCTCACTCATCTCCAGGTCTTGTTACTCCTTCTACCCCAACTGACACTGTATCACTGGTTTTTGTAAATTTAAGTTGTATTGAAACACAGCCATGCTCATTCATTTAAACATTGTCTACTGCTGCTTTTTCGCTACAGTGGCAGAGTCGAGTAGTTGTGACAGAGCTTTGTAGCCCATAAAGCCTAAAATGTTTACTATCTGGCCCTTTCCAGAAGAAGTTTGCCAACCCCTGCTCCAGATCTATCTTACAATTTTCAGGAAATACAGTGGATATAAGATCAAGTTAAAATGGTACAACAATGATGCAATCAGCCAAATCCAGAATGTGGCACGTTCTACCCAAGTTTCTTCAAGAAATCAATTGCATTAAAAAGAGGGAAGGGATATTGTAGTATACAAAAGACTTAATGAACACAAGTGCTTACAAGGGGCCAAGGAGATAAGTAAATGGGTAAAATTTGCCAAATGTAAACAAGAAGGAATGAGTGGCAGGACCTAAGTGAATTCAAATGCAGTTTTCTAAAAAATGTAATGGACCCAACAAAACATGTTGACTGAATTGACCAGGCACAACTTGTGAGCTGTTTGTGTAGGTGATGAATGCTCCTTAATGCAGTTGATTATTATTATTCATTTATTTCTCAAGCTTCTTCAACTTAAATATCTGTGATTTTATGGTATTAGTTATTAATAGGTCTATTTGTCACTCCCAAGCCCTGTAAAAATTTATCCTCTTGGATTTCTTTTGACTTGAAATACTAATGTTTTCCCCCAATGAACATTAGTTGGTGTTGTCCCAAGATTAATCACGTCATGATTGTTTACCCACACATTTCTAACCTTGTTAGTTCCATATGTACCATGTTTCTATTCTTTCCTCTGTTGAAAACACCTCATTTAGTATAATCTGCAAAGTTTAATAAATTCTTTATTTATTCTCTCATAGAATTAATAAGAATATTAAATGAAACCTTTTAAATAGTAACCAGAATTTGCACAGCTCAGTCTTTGACTCTGTATGCAATCTTAGTAAAGCTGTTTAATATCTAGGTGCTTCTCCATTTTGGTACTTTTCACCATTGCTTCATTTTTTCCACTTATTTATTACCTTGAGTGCAATGACTTCTAAGGCTTTCTCCTGCTTTTTATAAGAATGAGTGTCAGAATTATAGAATGGACAAGTTGATATACCTTCTTCCTTAACAATATTTTTTCGTTTGTTCTCACTAAGTAAATATCTCATGAAGGCGTTGCATGAGGGAGTCGTGCACGAATTTGTTTCTCTGATTCTGCTGTTGTCATTTAGCCACATTATGATCAAAATGTGTGTGTAAAATGCAAACAGTATAACTACAAAAAAATATACAAACTGCTGCTCTAAATTCCTTCTAAGGGAAAATATGGATTATATAAGTTAAATAAAACTATATAAGATAAATGAAAATTTATCACATAAGCATCAGAATATGTACAGAATTTCAAATGACACACCTATAGAAAGAAGCCTAAATTGCCCCTTTGAAAATTGAGGAATAAAGGACTAAGAACTTTGTAGAAAAATGGAGAAAAGACACAAACACAATTCACCAAAAAGATATAACAATGGTCATAGTATATGAAAGTAACTTCAATAAAAATATAATGATATTATAAATATTGATTAATTGTTTTACTCATAATTAGAGAAATTCAAATTAAAACAACACTTGAGATGATACAAGTTCTCACTTATGTAATTGGTGATATTAAAAAGTATGACAAAAATAAAATTAAATTAAAAATATGACAAAAAATTAAATTAAATTAAAAATATGACAAAAAATAAAATTAAATTTAAAAAAAAAAGTATGACAACATATTCTGTTGGCCAAGCTATGGAGAAATAGGAATTCTCATACATTGCTGGGAGAATGTAAACTAGTACAACCATTTTGGAGAGAATTTGGCAATTTCTAACAAATTCATATATATGCTTACTTTTTGACCAGATAATTCCATGTCTAGGAATTTACCCTGATGATATATCTCCAATAATATGAAAAAGTACACTCACACAGCTATTAACTTCAGCATTATTTATAACTGCAAAATATTTGAAACAACTTATGTGCCCACACATCAAAGGGTGGTTGAATAAGTATGGTATAGCCACACAGTGAAGTACTATGCAGCTGTAAAAAAAAAAGAGGAGGATCTTTATTGACTGATATGGATTAATTTCCAGTATATACTTTTTTTTTTAATTTAATTTTATTTATTTTTTTATACAGCAGGTTCTTATTAGTCACCCATTTTATACACTTCAGTGTATACATGTCAATCCCAATCTCCCAATTCATTACACCACCACCACCACCCGCCACTGCTTTTCCCCCTTGGTGTCCATACGTTTGTTCTCTACATCTGTGTCTCAATTTTTGCCCTGCAAACCAGTTCATCTGTACCATTTTTCTAGGTTCCACATATATGTGTTAATATAAGATATTTGTTTTTCTCTTTGTGACTTACTTCACTCTGTATGACAATCTCTAGATTCATCCACGTCTCTACAAATGACCCAATTTTGTTCCTTTTTATGGCTGAGTAATATTCCATCGTATATATGTACCACATCTTCTTTATCCATTCGTCTGTCATTGGGCATTTAGATTGCTTCCATGACCTGGCTATTGTAAATAGTGCTGCAATGAACATTCGGGTGCATGTGTCTTTTTGAATTATGGTTTTCTCTGGGTATATGCCCAGTACTGGGATTGCTGGATCATATGGTAATTCTATTTTTAGTTGTTTAAGTAACCTCCATACTATTCTCCATAGTGGCTGTATCAATTTACATTCCCACCAGTACTGCAAAAGGGTTCCCTTTTCTCCACACCCTCTCCAGCATTTGTTGTTTGTAGATTTTCTGATGATGCCCATTCTAACTGGGGTGGGGTGGTACATCATTGTAGTTTTGATTTGCATTTCTCTAATAATTAGTGATGTTGAGCAGCTTTTCATGTGCTTCTTGGCCATTTGTATATCCTCTTTGGAGAAATGTCTACTTAGGTTCTCAGTCCATTTTTGGATTGGGTTGTTTGTTTTTTTAATATTGAGCTGCATGAGCTGTTTATATATTTTGGAGATTAATCCTTTGTCCACTGATTTGTTTGCAAATACTTTTTCCCATACTAAGGGTTGTATTTTTGTCTTGTGTGTAGTTTCCTTTGCTTTACAAAAGCTTTGAAGTTTCATTAGGACCCATTTGTTTATTTTTGTTTTTATTTCCATTACTCTAGGAGGTGGATCAAAAAGGATCTGGCTGTGATTTATGTCAAAGAGTGTTCTTCTTATGTTTTCCTCTAAGAGTTTGATGGTGTCCGGTCTTACGTTTAGGTCTCTAATCCATTTTGAGTTTATTTTTGTGTATGGTGTTAGGGAGTATTCTAATTTCATTCTTTTACAAGTACCTGTCCAGTTTTCCCAGCACCACTTATTGAAGAGGCTCTCTTTTCTCCATTGTATATCTTTGCCTCCTTTGTCATAGATTAGTTGACCATAGGTGCGTGGGTGTATCCCTGGGCTTTCTATCCTGTTCCATTGATTTATATTTCTGTTTTTGTGCCAGTACCATATTGTCTTAATTACTGTAGCTTTCTAGTATAGTCTGAAGTCAGGGAATCTGATTCCTCCAGCTCCATTTTTTTCTCTCAAGACTGCTTTGGCTATTCAGGGCCTTTTGTGTCTCCACACAAATTTTAAGATTTTTTGTTCTAGTTCTGTAAAAAATGCCATTGGTAATTTGATAGGGATTACATTGAATCTGTAGATTGCTTTGGGTTGTATAGTCATTTTCACAATATTGATTCTTCCAATCCAAGAACATGGTATATCTCTCCATCTGTTGTTACCATCTGTAATTTCTTTCAACAGTGTCTTACAGTTTTCTGCCTACAGGTCTTTTGTCTCCCTAGGTAGGTTTATTCCTAGATATTTTATTCTTTTTGTTGCAATGGTAAATGGGAGTGTTTCCTTAATTCCTCTGTGAGATTTTTCATCATTAGTGTATAGGAATACAAGAGATTTCTGTGCATTAATTTTGTATCCTGCAACCACCTTCACCTTTACCACCTTCAACGATTAGCGCTAGTAGTTTTCTGATGGCATCTTTAGGATTCTCTATGTATAGTATCACGTCACCTGCAAACAGTGACAGCTTTACTTCTTCTTTTCCAGTTTGTATTCCTTTTATTTCTTTTTCTTCTCTGATTGCCATGGCTAGGACTTCCAAAAACTATGTTGAATAATAGTGGCAAGAGTGGACATCCTTGTCTTGTTCCTGATCTTAGAGGAAATGCTTTCAGTTTTTCACCGTTGAGAATGATGTTTGCTGTGGGTTTGTCATATATGGCCTTTATTATGTTGAAGTATGTTCCCTCTATGCCTACGTTCTGGAGGGTTTTTATCATAAATGAGTGTTGAATTTTGTCGAAAGCTTTCTCTGCATCTATTGAGATGATCATATGGTTTTTATTCTTCAGTTTGTTAATATGGTGTATCACATTGATTGATTTGCGTATATTGAAGAATCCTTGCATCCCTGGGATAAATCCCACTTGATCGTGGTGTATGATCCTTTTAATGTGTTGTTGGATTCTGTTTGCTAGTATTTTGTTGAGGATTTTTGCATCTATATTCATCAGTGATATTGGTCTGTAATTTTCTTTTTTTGTAGTATCTTTGTCTGGTTTTGGTATCAGGGTGATGGTGGCCTCATAGGATGAGTTTGGGAGTGTTCCTCCCTCTACAATATTTTGGAAGAGTTTGAGAAGGATAGGTGTTAGCTCTTCTCTAAATGTTTGATAGAATTCACCTGTGAAGCCATCTGCTCCTGGACTTTTGTTTGTTGGAAGATTTTTTTTTAACATCTTTATTGGAGTATAATTGCTTTACAATGGTGACTTAGTTTCTGTTTTATAACAAAGTGAATCAGTTATACATATACATATGTTCCCATATCTCTTCCCTCTTGCCTCTCCCTCCCTCCCACTCTCTGTATCCCACCTCTCTATTTCATTACTTGTGATTGGTCTGTTTATATTTTCTATTTCTTCCTGGTTCAGTCTTGGAAGGTTATACCTTTCTAAGAATTTGTCCATTTCTTCCAGGTTGTACATTTTATTGGCATAGAGTTGCTTGTAGTAGTCTCTTAGGATGCTTTGTATTTCTGCGGTGTCTGTTGTAACTTCTCCGTTTTCATTTCTAATTTTATTGATTTGAATCCTCTCCCTCTTTTTCTTGATGAGTCTGACTAATGGCTTATCAATTTTGTTTATCTTCCCAAAGAACCAGCTTTTAGTTTTATTGATCTGTGCTATTGTTTTCTTTGTTTCTATTTCATTTATTTCTGCTCTGAGCATTATGATTTCTTTCCTTCTCCTAACTTTGGGTTTTGTTTGTTCTTCTTTCTCTAGTTCCTTTAAGTGTAAGGTTAGATTGTTTATCTGAGATTTTTCTTGTTTCTTGAGGTAGGCTTGTATAGCTATAGACTTCCCTCTTAGAACTGCCTTTGGTACATCCCATAGGTTTTGGATCATTGTGTTTTCCTTGTCATTTGTCTCTAGATTTTTTTTGATTTCCTCTCTGATTTCTTCAGTGATCTCTTGGTTTATTTAGTAGTGTATTGTTTAGTCTTCATGTATTTGTGTTTTTTACGTTTTTTTCCCTGTAATTCATTTCTAATCTCATAGTGTTGTGGTCAGAAAAGATGCTTGATATGATTTCAATTTTCTTAAATTTACTGAGGCTTGATGTGTGACCCAAGATGTGATCTGTCCTGGAGAATGTTCCACGTGCACTTGACAAGAAAGTGTAATCTGCTGTTTTTGGATCTAATGTCCTGTAAATACCAATTAAATCTATCTTGTCTATTGTGTCATTTAAAGTTTGTGTTTCCTTATTAATTTTCTGTTTGGGTGATCTGTCCATTGGTGTAAGGGAGGTGTTAAAGTCCCCCACTACTATTGTGTTAGTGTCGATTTCCTCTTTTATAGCTGTTAGCAGTTGCCTTATGTATTGGGGTGCTCCTATGTTGGGTGCATATGTATTTACAATTGTTATATCTTCTTCTTGGATTGATCCCTTGATCATTATGTAGTGTCCTTCCTTGTCTCTTGTGACATTCTTTATTTTAAAGTCTATTTTATCTGATATGAGTATTGCTGCTCCAGCTTTCTTTAGATCTCCATTTGCATGGAATATCTTTTTCCTTCCCTTCACTTTCAGTCTGTATGTGTCCCTAGGTCTGAAGTGGGTCTCTTGTAGACAGCATATATATGGGTCTTGTTTTTGTATCCATTCAGCAAGCCTGTGTCTTTTGGTTAGAGCATTTAATCCATTCACGTTTAAAGTAATTATCAATATGTATGTTCCTATGACCATTTTCTTAATCGTTTGGGGTTTGTTTTTGTAGGTCCTTTTCTTCTCTTGTGTTTCCCACTTAGAGAAGTTCCTTTAGCATTTGTTGTAGAGCTGGTTTGGTGGTGCTGAATTCTCTTAGCTTTTGCTTGCCTGTAAAGCTTTTGATTTCTCCATCAAATCTGAATGAGATCCTTGCCAGGTAGAGTAATCTTGGTTGTAGGTTCTTCCCTTTCATCACTTTAAATATATCATGCCACTTCCTTCTGGTTTGTAGAGTTTCTGCTGAGAAATCAGCAGTTAACCTTATGGGAGTTCCCTTGTATGTTATTTGTCATTTTTCCCTTGCTGCTTTCCATAATTTTTCTTTGTCTTTAATTTTTGCCACTTTGATTACTATGTGTCTCGGCTTGTTTCTCCTTGGGTTTATCCTGTATGGGACTCTCTGTGCTTCCTGGACTTGGATGGCTATTTCCTTTTCCATGTAAGGGAATTTTTCGACTCTAATCTCTTCAAATATTTTCTCTGGTCCTTTCTCTCTCTCTTCTCCTTCTGGGACCCCCCCTAATGTGAATGTTGGTGCATTTAATGTTGTCCCAGAGGTCTCTTAGGCTGTCTTCATTTCTTTTCACTCTTTTTTCTTTATTCTGTTCTACAGTAGTGATTTCCACCCTTCTGTCTTCCAGGTCACTTATCTGTTCTTCTGCCTCAGTTATTCTGCTATTGATTCCTTCTAGTGTATTTTTCATCTCAGTTATTGTATTGTTCATCTCTGTTTGTTTGTTCTTTAATTCTTCTACATCTCTGTTAAACATTTCTTGCATTTTCTCGATCTTTACCTCCATTCTTTTTCCAAGGTCCTGGACTGTCTTCACTATCATTATTCTGAATTCTTTTTTCTGGAAGGTTGCCTATCTCCACTTCATTTAGTTGTTTTTCTGGGGTTTTATCTTGTTCCTTCATCTGGTGCATAGCCCTCTGCCTTTTCATCTTGTCTGTCTTTTTGTGAATGTGGTTTTTGTTCCACAGGCTGCAGGATTGTAGTTCTTCTTGCTTCTGCTGTCTACCATCTCCAGGATATAATTTTAAGTGAAAAGGCCAGGTGCAAAAGAGTGTCATAGTATGTATAATATAGTGTGAGAAATATTCCCATATCATCTCATTTGTGCAAACAGAAACACAGGAAGAATAAACCAGAACTAATGAATTTGGTCACCTAAAGGAGGTGGGTGGGCCTAGATGGAAAGAACAGGAAAATGGGGACAGGGGAAATGCTGAGGGAAGAATGACACTGCTCTGAGTGTAACTTTTTTTTTTTTTTTTAATAGCTGTGACTTTTGGAATCATGATAATTCTAAATGTAAGTTATACTGAATAAATAGTTTAAATGAATCAGGGAGTAGAGGAAACTCAAAGTACACACAGCAAAAATTTGGAAAACAGTGTTTGGACTATGTATTGTAAGGCTAACTACAAAGAACTGAACAATAGTAAATATTGTTACTAAATTTGTTTTTCACTGGGGTATTGGTTAGCAGTTCAATAACTTCTCTACGTGCTTTCCAGAATTGATTAAATAAATAAATATATTGTGGATAATGAGAGTCTGGTTTCTCACTGCTGGAGAAAGAAATGAGGCAGGCTAGGGATTTGGAATCAGAGGTATCAGTGTGAAGTCACAGTTTTTAATATATTTAGAGAGAGTGAGCGAGAGAGAGGTAGAGGAGTGTGTGTGGAATGTATGTGTTAGGCCCACATGTATTTCTTATCTTTTTTCCCTACAAGAGCCTAGAAACAGTGACATCTCAGCATTGAGCCCACCTGGCACTCAGATCTTGGTTTTGTTTTTAAACCATTGTCCAATAAAAGCAGCGTGCATATTCATGGCTGATTCCAGGACTGAGGCAAGAAAAATGCAAGAGGAGTTTGAAGTGTATATTGTGGTGCCAGAGAGTGAGGAAGTGCTCCAAAACTGATGGGGGCATGTGAAAAAGACACAAGAGGTCACTTGAGGGAGCTCCCCCGGCCAAAGCTCGGGAAAGCCACAAAATAAATAATGAGACTAATAGAATATAACCTATAGAGGAAAATAAAGTACTGTGTTCCATACTGAGAGAAAGAAATCATTAATATTTTTATGTGGACTTTTTTTCCCCACAATATCTTCTTCTATAAAAATAGGGCTAGAAATATTTATCTTGCAGTATTGTTGTGAGGATTAATTGAGGGACAGGGTTTGAAAGAACAGTTCAAAATACATGAAAGGTGCTTATAAATTACTTTATTTTTCTGCCTCATTTTCTTTTTACACAGAAAACCAGAATATCACAATTTTGAAGTTGAATAACTGTAGTTTTGATTTAGTTTTAGAAACATGGTCTTAGTCTATTTTTTTCTTTTAGCAGCTTCCTTCAAAATGGAAGCATCTACCTATTGATTTGTCAGTGATCGGTAACCTATTGTAGAATAGTCTTTAGGAATTCATCATCATTTCCCTGTGCATTCTGCTCCAGCTTCTTCCCTCCAGGTGAATTGTGGAAGTGATGCTGAGACTTGAACGGTCAGAATGCTGTGATTCTGTGGCATGCCCTGGACAGCTGGCTGTTAGGGAGCACTGCAGGTTTGGAAGAGGCAACTTGTTCCCTCCTTGGAGTTCCACTCACTACGTAGGCAGCTGTCATCTAAACAAAGATGCTGATCTCCCGTGGAAGGAGTTTCAGCTTGGCTGGAAGAGGCCTTTTTCTGTCCTAATATTTGGGTGGTCCACTTTTAGGACTGGTAAAAGGAGTTTGATGAACATGTATTTTCTATGCATGTCGTCCTCTCCTTAAAGTAATATAATCCTTGAAGGCAGAGAATGTTTCTACTTTTCTTTGATAATCCCTTAACATCTAATTTAATAATCTGCACACTGGACTTGGTGCTATCAATCCAGTTTTGGGTGCAAACTAATCCTAGGAAACAGATATAAATCCAATCTTCCCTCTGTTAGAGGGAGATAACACTACTTGCTTTTTACCTATTATATAGAGGTGTGTGGTAGCATCATTTCTAAAGTTAGACAAACACACTGTGATTTGTGAATAAGTGCTTTGGACTCTGGCATAAAGGCAAATAACTCATTGAATATACTATTACTTCACTTATTCAACAAATATTCAACCAAGCTTTCATGATACCCCTGGCACTGTGTTAAGTAGTGAGGATGAATAAGACTTAGGGACAAATAAATGATAGCATCTGCCCTCAATGGACTTGCAGTCAAGTAGAGTGTGATGGTTGTGTAAATACGTGTAGCAAAGTGCTGTGGTATATGTGTCATGATAACCACCTGTACAAGATACACTGGGACACAGGGAAGGTCCAGCAATTCCCCTGAAATTATTGAAAAAGTTATCACCGAGAAACTATCAATTTGAGCTATGTTGGAAAGATAATCTAGCAACAGCATGATGAACAGGTAAAAGGGAGGCTTGACTGCAAGCAAGGAGACCAGTGAGGGGAAAATTGCAAGAGTCCAGGCCGGAGAGAGTGAGGTCTGGAGCAGCAGATAGGTGAGCACCAGCACGGTGCAGGGCTCAGACGAGGGCCTGAGTCAACATTTATAGAATGTGTGAAAGAGGAAACTAATAGATACAATACATGTTAAAGTAGGTGTGACAGGAATTAATCATTCATTTATTTAACAAATATTTACTATGCATCTACTAAATGTCAGACACTTCTAGGTGATAAGGATATAGAGTTTATAAAACAGACTCTGCTCTCAGGAAATGTACATTCTGATGGGGAAGGTACAGTAAACAAACAAATAAGTATAAGTCAAGTGTGTGTAAGTGGTGTGACGAAAAATGAAGCAGGATAGGGCACTAGAGGATAGCAGGGGAGTGAGTTGCTTATTTTAAGTCAAGTGGACAGGGATGGCCTTTCTGATGATTTTTGTATCAGCAGAGAGCTGAGGGAAGGAAGGTGGGGAGTCATGTGAGTATCTGGGGGAAGAAAGGTCTGGTGGAAATAAGAAGGCTAGTATTTCTGGCACAGAGGGAGTGAGGTGGAGAGAGGCAGCAGATGAGGGCAGAGAGGAAGAGTGGGATGACCTGGGCAGATCATGGTGAGATGTCCTTCCAGGAGCAGAGGTGTTCTATGGGTCTGTGCACAGATATTGAAAGGGAGCCCTGGGGGCCTCCGCTGGCAGCTCCATTGATGGTGGAGGTGGTGTCTCCTAAAGAACATGGGGCTCCAGAGCCCTAGACCATTGAAAGAGAAGACTCAAAGGTGACTTCACCTTCTTTGTTGGATTTTAGTGCCATTCCACCAGATATATAATATAAGAAAAGCAGACTGGGAATATGGCAAATGATTTCAATTTGGAAATGTTGAGTTTGAGGTTTCTAGGGGACAGCCAAGAGAGTGAGTGGGTGGTTTACGTAGGAATCTGTAGCTCAGGAAAGACTTCAGAGCTGGAAAGGAGAGTCATGTGCTTATTAGTGATAGTGATCTCAGGGGAGTTATGTGGTCACCAAGGGAGGGAGGAGAGGAGAGTGCTGGTGTCAGAGCTCGAGGATTATCAACATTTTAAGACAGGGCAGGAATAAATGAGCCTGCAAACAAATCTGAGAAGGAAAATTGGAAAGCAGGAGGGGAATTGTGGCATCATAGAAGTCAAAGGAGAAGAGATTCCTCAAGAAGACAGGAATAATCAACATTGTCCAGTGAGCAAATGCCAATGGGAGGTGAGAACACGAAGACATTGAGCATAGACTCTTTTTCAAGAAACTTTGGTATAGGGACTTCCCTGATGGCACAGTGAATAAAACTCTGCACTCCCAATACAGGGGGCCCTGCATTGGGTTTGATCCCTGGTCGGGGAACTAGATCCCACATGCATGCCACAACTAAGAGTTCACATGCTGCAGCTAAGGAACTCGCCTGCCACAACTAAGACCTGGAGCAACCAAATAAATAAATAAATATTAAAAAAAGAGTTTCAAAATAAATATTCAAAGAGAAAAAGAAACTTTGGTGTACAGGGAAGATCAGGGAGGTGCCAGCTGTTGCGGAGTCAAGGCAATTGAGGTGAGGCAGTCTTAGCTTTGTTTTTATTTTAAAGGTAGTTGACACTTAAGCAGTTTGTTGGCTTTGGGGAACAAATCTTCCTTGAGGAAGCTGAAGATCTAGGAGAGAGAGGAAATAGCTAACTGGACAAATTCTCACCAGAGACATGAAAATAGGAACAAGAGCTGTCCACTTGGAAGACTGGTTTACAAGTGAGAATACCCACTCTTCTTACTAAACTATAATGCTGTCATTATTTAAAATTTGGATATTTCATAAATTATGGATTTTTGCATTAATTTTGATATCTTGAAACATTGCATTAAAATATTATTTATCTTGATTATGAAGTTTTTTGAAGTTTTTTCTTGCCCCTTAAATTTTGCACCAGAAGCAAGTCCACTTGCCTCAGCCTAGTTCCAGCCCTATTTGAAACAGACACACACTTTATCTACCAAGGAAAATGTTGTTAGGATTAATCATCCAGGAAAGAAGTTAATTCTAGAAAAGCACTGGGGAATAGGGATACATTATGGACTTAGGCAGAGATGGACACTGTCTGGGATTCAGAGGTGTGAAGAGCTTGGATTCCAGGAAAGCAGAAACGCTCAATTCCATCCCTAGAAGGACACTATACAGAAAGGCACCGACAAAGAACCCATCCCCCCACACACAAATGGGCCTGGCTTTGAATGTGAGCACATATGATAATAGCCATTAGATGTCCACTAAGTCATTCTTTTATGATCTAACCCCTCTAACTTCAGTAAAGTCTTCTTTCTACTGATGACAAACTGTTTACTGCCCAGCAAAGATATCCCAGACTCTAGCTAATGAGTTCACATTATTACCAAATTATGAACCCATGCAGTACATTTCTTTCTTTTAATACATTCCTTTCCTTTCACACAACACAACTTATGTCCCTCCTCTTGTGATAGCTTCTTCTCCATCTCTGTCTGATATCTTCATGCAATAGATTTATGAGTTTCATATCTTTACCACTTTTCTAACAGTATAAGGTGTTACCCACACAGTTGATTGGCATAGTTTTTATTTCTTGTTGAAACCTAACTTAATTCTTTACTGCTCCTGATTTGCAGTGTTCATTGGTGAAAAAGAGAGAACAAGGGACTCCACTTGTGACTATTGGAGTTCACAGCATGATAAAAATAGCTAGTTGATAGTGAAATGTCCCACTAGCCAGTCATGTAAACCTAACTCAGTGTTTTGTTGGGCATCTGCAAAGGAATAGACATGCATTCATACCATCTTTGCCAAGAATGTCATGGTAAACATTTAACAACTAGCTCTCCAGAAAATAAAAAAAGCCCTAATTTTGTTGTGTTCAACAATTTCCATGGTATAAATGTTCTTACCATGATTGATTTCAAGTTGCCAACCTGACATCACTGAATATAGAATGGGAAAGAGTCACAAAATAACATAACTGTCTGCAATTTCCACCATACGCATACAATGAATGCATAAAAGTACAGGTAGTTGTAAAATAACTAGGAAGTGATGAATTTTGAGTGTTTATTAGTTTAAAAATTTTTTGCTTAGTTCTAAGTTTAAATAATTTTTAAGAGTGGCTTGCAAAATTTTTGAGAATTTAACAGTCAGCCCTAATGAGCCTTTGTGACAGAGCTCCAGGACAACCCTACTCCTTACTACCCTTAGTGAAAAGGAGTAGGTTATGAGGAGACAGACCTGAAGCAAAACTTCCTTATTGATAGGACTAGCAGCAGCTTGGAGGGATGGTGGCTGCCTGCATTGAAGGAACAATGGCAGAGGAAGTGCAAGACTGAGAAAAAGGAGCTTTTCGATGCAAGGGTTCAAGAGTAAGATACATTATCATGACTGTCTTACCCTCTGAAAAATTCTTGATGCTTTGACATATCGAGTTTTGTGCTGCACAAGTAGGACCATGTTACTGTATCTGCGCTACTCCACTAGTCTGCTGGGTAACTTTGTTTAGAAACTTGAAAAGTTTTCCCCTCTAGGTTTATAAAAACCAAGGATCCCACTCTGGAGTTGGAAAATGGGAGCTCATCATAAAGATGGTTAATTTTCTCAAAAATAATACAGGGTGTTGTTATTATAAAGTAATGCCTCTAGGATCAAAGCTCTTTTTAACGAAATAAGATTTAGCATCCTTGGGTTGAGGAAAAGTTCCATTCTCCCCAGTTCTATGTCAAAGTCAGAGCAGTTTAGGAGAATGTCTTTGTACCATCTCTGCTAGAGGTTCCTTCCAGATGGGCCATATTCTGGAACCACATTTCCAGTGATCAGTCACCAGGATTGAAAGGCCTGGACCTAGGACATGTACAAATTCTAATTACTGGGGGGATGCTCACTCAGGAGAGAGGCAAGAGAGCCGACTGCTTATCATGGGTTGTTCCAGAGCTCCAGCCCATCACACCTGAGGGAAGTAGAGAATGCAGACTTGAAAATGCAGTCTTGAACCTGCAGCCATTTCTATTCCTAGTGGCAAGGCATAATACTGTAATGCAACTTTTTCATAAATGTAGCTATTATATTTTATTATTTTCTATTTATGTGCTACTTAACAAATTTCCATACTTTAAGCAAATTACATTTTGATTGCTTCTCTATTCTGGCTATGAAATCTGCCAGTCAAACAAAACATTCTTAGCATAGGGCAGTGGTTTTCCAATGATCTTCCTGATAGCAGACACTTCCTGAGCAGTTCCTTTCTGCTGTTGAGTTCTGAGTAGGGTTTTATTTGATAAAAGAGTTTCCTCAGCTCAAAAGTCAAGTCAGATACCACTGGTAAGCAAGAAAATAGTCTGTACCTGTGTTACATGACAAAAGTACGAAAGAATTAATCTGGAAGCATTGGAACGTCATTGTTGGAATTTAGACTATGATACAGCCAGTTGGTTTAAAGCTAAAAGAGATGTGAAAAAAGCCCTCAATATTAAATTGAAGATTGTTGTCCTGATATCATTCTTACTCTAGGACTATTGATTTTTTTAAAAATCAAGCTGTTTAAAAATGTTGTGCTAAGGATGAGACCATATTCAATGACAAATGGACTGCATAAACTGTCTTCCTGGGGCCTTATCGAAGCTTTTCACATGGTGCTTGGATGGTTTGTTTTTTGATGGGCAGAATCTGAGTCGTTCACCCTTATCTGGCTTCATTATTATGGATATGAACATGGTTCCCGAGACTCTCACTGGTTCCACAAAAGGAGATTTTTTTAAAAGGCAGCCTGATAAATTCCCCATTCAATGAGAGCTGAGAACCGTTTTATTCCACTGTACTGCAGTTTAAAGGCATGTGACCTGAGTTTCTGCAGGAAGTTGTTTTCATAGGGAGAATACTTAGGTTACAAACCTTGACTATTACTCTCCTCTCCTTCTCCTCCTCCAAACCTGATTTAAGTGCTTTTCCCCCCACATTTATTTATGCAGGAGAACCTGGAACGAAAGAAAGGGATCAGGAAAGAAGGAATTGAGACCCCTTTCAAACACCTGGAAAAGCATTTTAGAGGAACATCCAGCTCACTTCATCGTTGTATGAATTCAGATCCATCCAACGCACTTCGAAAAAAAAAAAATTAGTTTTTGATCTGAAGCCCCACAGGACCACATTTTCTACTATTGATGCTCCCCAGTTTGTGCCATTGATCTCTTATGTTTTTTTCATGACTCAGAAGTTGAAAAGGACTTAACTTGTAGGTCAGGAAAGAAAGAAGCCTGTTACTGGGGTGAGTAATATCAGGCAAGGATATTCACTACAGGCTGGGCATTATGCTAAGGTTATCTGATTTGTTTCTTTTTTTTTTTTAATATTTATTTATTTATGGCTGTGTTGGGTGTTCGTTTCTGTGCGAGGGCTTTCTCTAGTTGCGGCAAGCGGCGGCCACTCTTCATCGCGGTGCGCGGGCCTCTCACTATTGCGACCTCTCTTGTTGCGGAGCACAGGCTCCAGACGCGCAGGCTCAGTAGTTGTGGCTCACGGGCCCAGCTGCTCCGCGGCATGTGGGATCTTCCCAGACCAGGGCTCGAACCCGTGTCCCCTGCATTAGCAGGCAGACTCTCAACCACTGCGCCACCAGGGAAGCCCTGATTTGTTTCTTATAACAACTCCAAGGAAGGAAACCTTATTATCTCTACTTTGTAGATTAGGAAATTGAGATTTAGAGAGATTATATGATTTACCCAAGGTCACTCAGCTACAAAAAGGATGTGACAGCCCTAGCAGTGGGATTCCAGTTCTGAGCACTTCACTGCAGATCCTACCACAGTGGAGTCAAAGGAGATGGAGGAGCAGTGTGACTCCATCAATGCAGGGATTAAGAGACAGCAGAAGGGGAAGAGCAATTGCCCTTTTCCTCGTAGAGGCTATTTTAGGCCTTGCTTCTTAGCATTCATCTATGCACTAGAATACTTTTTGTTTCCACACATAATGCAAAATTTTCTGTGTCCCTAAAATTTTATTATGTGCCTTATGTAATAATTTGTATAAGGTCAAATTTGCATAAGTTGAGTGTTGAGCAACCCAGTGAACATCTGTACATCATTATGTGTAACTAAATAGAAAGGGAAAGGAGAAAGATGGGTAGAATAGGTTTTTTATTCGGAGGCTGAGAGAGAAAGGATTATAGGGAATAAAGAAGTAGGGATGGAGAGGAAAACAAAAACTATGAGAAAGGAACCCGGTTGAAGGGGAGAACAAAACTCTTACTCAATTATAAAAATGCACGTGCTAGCCTTGATCCTGCTCACTTCTTTCTCTCTTTCTTTCTCCTTCCTCCCTCCTCCTTCCACCCCTCCCTTCCTGCCTTCCTTCCTTCCTTCCTTCCTTGTTTTGTCATTAAGCTCTTTCAGATTCTCAGGAACATAAACGTGCTCAGGGCATCTCAACTATGGTAGTTACTTGTAAGAATACTGGAGAAAATAAGGAAACAAGGAAAAATGGGAAAAGTCCAGCATTTAAACTACCAGGCCTTGGGAATAATAGCCCTCTGTTCACAGTTATAAAGCTGGTCACAGTTCCAAGAACAAACCTGTCTGAGGAAGATAATCAAACTGACCAGAATTCCTCTGAGGAGGAATATCTAGTTTGAAGTAATCCTTGGATAAATTGGTAGGCTGAGTGGGTGAGCCCTCAGGGCATGCTCGAGTTGCACAAGCTGATTGCTGTCAACTCTATGCATAAAACAAGAAGAATGGGTGTGACTCAGGAGAGACAGTTAGGAAGGAGAAGGAGGAGAGAAGAGACTGAATGACCTCTCTACCCTTCACCTCATTAACAACAAAGACTACAAAAGTTAAAAGATACCCAATGACCAGATATTTGTAATGGAAATGGTGATAGAGAGTTGAGTTCTGTCTGGGTTGGAGCAAAATGAGACAGTCCGTGAATAGGCAAGAGGAAGACAGCCAAGTTACACAAGTTAGTGGCCCAGCCACCTGGAGAGACTCATTCTCTTTGCTCCTATTTCATGTTGCCAGAAAAGAAACTCTGATTGGCTGATCTTGGGACTGGTCTGTCTGATAGGCATGTACAGAATGACTGTTGGGTCCACAAGGGGGTAGATGGGATAGTTAAGGGGATTCTTGTGAACTGGTCAGATGTTCTAAAAAGTATTTAATACAGGGAAGAAATGGGTGTCAAGGGAACATATGAGAGGTGTCTAATTCATGCTAAATATTCTTTGAATAAAAGAATGAGTAAACTAGACTTTCTTGTATGGTTTGTCAAAAGCTGTGATGTATACAGAAGGAAGACAAAGCCATGAGGCAGTCAAAGTCAAGAGTAAGAAAAAGCCATGAGGTAGGAAGAGAGTAAGTAGAATCCGTGGTTGCAAGAGAAGTAGAAGCTGAGACAGAGACTCCAGAGGCTTTGCTGATGTGGGGGAGGGCAGATGATGAGATGCGACCCAGTGAGCAGACAAACGCTGTTCCCCTGTCTCTCCTGGGTCACACTCATTCTTCTTGTTTTATGCATAGAGTTGACAGCAATCAGCTTGTGCAACTCGAGCATGCCCTGAGGGCTCACCCACTCAGCCTACCAACTTATCCAAGGATTATTTCAAACTAGATATTCCTCCTCAGAGAAATTCTGGTCAGTTTGATTATCTTCCTCAGACAGGTTTGTTCTTGGAAGCTGTGACCAGCTTTATAACTGTGACCAGTGCTTTAGAGCGGCACTCAGACTGGGGAGCATTCTTTGGGAAAAGGTAAAGAGAAGCAGAGAGGAGAGTCAGAAAGAACACTTCTGGGTGGGCAATGTCTCTCCAGTTCTTGTCCTTGTCCTCTCTAAGGTTAGGCTGTATTCTTCCCCTTGGGTTCTGTGAAATAGCCCGTTAGTTAATAATTCCCTTCTTTGCTTAGATTAGCTACGCTATCTATTTGTCACCCAATAGCCCTAATTAAATACTCTTCTATCAAGCATCACTTTTTATTACCATTGCCGGTTATGTCTGTGCTCTCTCTTGATTGAAAGCTTCTTAAGGGCAAGGACTGCAATTGTCTTGCTCACTGTTTTATTCCCAGCACTTAGCATGTTTCCTGGATACTTAATAAATGTATTTGGAATGATTCTACAGTTATTGATTACCAACTGTACCAAGCACTACTTCATGCACTGCGATTATAAAGATGAAAGACATGATCCTTGACCTCACGTTGCTCAGAGTCTAGTTACTTCCAAATCAGTCCAGTTCTACTTCTACTTTAAGTGTTCCTTGTATTAGTTAGGAGCTTTGGTGAAGGGGGCAGGGTTGGCTCAAGTGACCAAATCTCACAAGGGCCAAGGATAAAACTGGGCCATGGGAACAGCTAGAACCAGGGACAAATGTGGTCAGGACTTTTCTCCCTCTCTTGTTTCTATCTGTGGGTTGACTTCTCCACGTCAGACTTATTTCCTCCTGAGTATGGAAGAGTAACAACGAGCAGTTTTCACTCTTACGTTCTTCCAGCTTTACCATGATTTTCCATGTTTCCAATTTGAAAAATCCTGGGGAAGCCTTCCAATTGGCTCAGATTTTGTTAAGGGTGCTTCTCTGGGCCAATCACTGTGGAGAGAAGGCACCAGGATTATTTTACCTTGGGTTTCCATCACTACAACAGTCAGAACCAGCAGGACCTGTCAGATGGTGGCATGTTCCAATCTTAGCCACATGAATGGGGCCTGGCCAGAAAGGGGGTGGGAACTCTTCTGGGAAGACAAACTAATAGATGTCTGCCTACTCCATCTCCTTAGCCTCACATGCATCAACTCCTTTCCCTGACTTTAACAAATATCTATTAAATGTTCATTTAGTGCAAAGCATTGTGCTAGGCTCTTAGACTAAGCATTTACATTTTATGTATCAAAATTAATTTTTTTAAAGGAAAGCAAACATCTTTCCTTAATCCCCACAGTCATAACCCAATCTTTCCTGCATTTATTTTTCAGAGTCACAGTATAGCAAAACCTTCAAACACTGGTTTATTTGGACCATCCCAGTGCACATGAATCAGGTGATTTTTATCTTTTGTTCCTATCCTTGCCATCCCTAATCTGTCAGGCAGTCCTGAATCTATACCATCAGGCTTGTTTGTTCTACTTCTCTATCCTTTTATCATGGTTCCATTAACTCACATCCAAGGATGTCAAGAGAATAAATAGCCCAATAAAACAAAAGAATATACTTCCAGATTTGAAAAGAAAGAAACATAAGAAATACATAAATCATACTGTATGACAATAGCCTAGAAGATTGCATGGGAGGATTTTCGTGTTTTCTGTAGACGAAAAGAAAAATGGAATTTTCATGCCTTGCATCAGCACTTGACAGCTGTATATTGGACACTAAAAGGAGGGATGGGCATTAGGAATAATTTTGCCTAAAATAAGCACAATTCCATGGAGGATGACTGCACATTTTCTCTGGTGATCATCTTATAACTCAGGAAAATTTAAACATGAACCTAATTTTGTCTAAGAAATTCTTAATCATGAACATTTCCTCCTCATAAAACATGGTCCCTTACAACATGGGCTTGGCATGCCAACTTCCTATCACTTAATGTCACACCTACGTAATGGACACTCATGTCTCAATGAACTCTTCCCAGATAAGCAGAAGGCTCTTGTCCAAGAGTAATAAACACCTGGTACGCAGGTTGCTAAGAGCACAAATAAAGATAAATTTGTTAGTCTGACCTAAATGTTCTCTGGATCTCAAATTAATCTAATGTTATCTGACATTTGGCACTTTCTCTATCTATCCCAAAAAGACCACTCTGTTGTCAGGGTCTCATCACTCTTTTTCAAGAAGTAATTGTTCTTTTGCCACCTGTACTTCTCTGCCGCTTCAGTGGGGTACATTGTGAGCTCCAAATGTAGCACCCAGATTCAAGCAGAATATAATTCAAAGTTATTCAAAATCAAATGTTTTGTTCCTGGAGTCAATGCTGTTGTAAGGCTAAGCCTACATCTGAGGGGAATTTTTTTTCTTTTTTGAGATTCTCTACATGGCTTGAATTAGAAATAAATTATATCAGCATTTAAACATGCACTTTAGCGTTCTCAATTTAAAATCATAGTTTTACAGTTGAGGAAACTCAGACTCCAAGATCTAATTTCCCCAAGGTCACACAGACCTTAGTGAGTGCCAACTTATGCTGGAACATTCAAAATATGTTCTATACATCTTAATATGTTTAGTTATGACAAACAAAGAAATTTTCTCTGTCAATAGAAAGCTGGATTGGTGAGCAGCCACAAGATTACCTGCCAGCTTCTATAGATTCAGAAGTCAATAATTACTTTACCTTTCTAGGAAATAAAGATTCCGTACACCAAGTTCTGAAAGAAGACAATGCAGAGGCGAGAGGAACCACTGAGAAGGTCACCAGCTGTAGGTACAGAAAACACATGCCCCAATCGCCCCATTAAATAAGAACAGACTTACACACTAATATTACTACTATTACTATTTAACATAATCTAACCTCTGATGTCCTCCCAGAGCAAGCTCTGTAATATGGTTTATAGCTCTTAGGAGTTGATTCTCCTTTTCCAACCTAAGTCTGTTAGCTGTTGTCTGGAAGCCTGGTGTTTGAAAACAGCAGCTTACTGACAGCTAAGACTGAAATGAAACCTTTTCCTTATCACTTCTACTTGAACCTAATCTAATCTTCTGCCTGAAACAGGCAAGATGGCTGTACAATAGGACAGAACAGACCACTGGAGTCACACTGCATGTGCCTCAAACCCACAGCTCCAAAGGGCCATGTGATCACTATGTGCTCCCTGCAAACCTTCCTGGACTTGCAAATTTCCCTTGTTTACCACTTTGGCCAGCTGGTCAATCCCTCTACTTCATGGCTCTGCCTACCCTCTCCACAGGATTATCATACAATGCTACAGATTTTCCCAAACATCTGCCCATTTTATTTATTCAGAAGCAACAGCTCTCCAGCTGACTACATCTGACGTCTAATCAAGACCAAATACTCTTAGGGAAATTCTGTTTTTATTATTTTAAACTTCCTCCTCTTAAGACAGTTTACTTAATCATGCATGTGTTTAACATCAGAGTGAAATTTAAATAAAAGGAAATTCGTTAGCCTTCTACATTCTGCAGGAGACAAATTACAGGAATTGTAAATCTACATTGTAAATTGACAATACTACACAGCACTGAAACAGAACGGATTCTAGATACATGCATACCATGGAGGAATCTTCCAGATGTAATACTGAGCAAGAGAAGGGGGCACAAAAGAGTACATGCTGAATAAGCCCATATTTGTCAAGTTCAAAAGCAGCAAACCTAAGTCTATGGTGATACAGGTCCGATAGTTGTTGCCTTTGGCTCGGTTATCAACTGTGAGTGGGCACCAAGAGCCTGATGGTACTGCCAGAAAAGTTCTGTCTTGATCTGGGCAGTGGCAAAATTAACTTATACTTATGTAAATGTCCACCTAGTTGTAGGCTTGAATTGTGTACTTTACTATATGTAAATATGTATGCAACATGCTGTAATATTAAAAATTGTAAAAACATGTTATATCTTAAAAACTTCTGTTTAACTTCTGTTTAAAGATCCAGTGATGTGCTCCAGTCTCTGATTCATATAAGAAGCATTCCTCAAGGTCACCATTCTTGTAATTATAAATTTCCTTTCCATAGTACACAGTCTGTTGTCCTAGCCTTGGTCAGTGGAAAGGCCCACATCTCACCCCCTCGGCCTGGCTGCACCTCCAGGAGACAATCTTGGCCAGGCTGCTCTGCAGAGGATGTAGGCACCCCACCTCACTGCACTTGGCTACATCTTCCAGTGTTGCTATGATCCTCGTCAGGATCATTTTCTAGACTGAGTACCCACACATCTTTCTGGATATCCTAGACCTATCCAAAAGAACACTCAGAAATCCTCCTTCAAGTATTTTCAAAATATTTTAAATATAACGGCATCACAATACTAAAGAACATTGTGGTTGATTCATAATCTTCATAATTAATGCAATTATGAGGAGGAGTGGGATACCAACGATTATAGCATGCTAGTGAATCACTTGGTTTCCTGTGTCCATGTTCTTTGTCCATCCTTGTATATATATATAAATAATTTAAAAGATATAATCATATCATATTGGCATAAAAATAGGCACATAGATCAATAGAACAGAATAGAGAGCCTTTCCAATTTGGATTACTTTTATTTCATTTTCTTGCCTACTTGCTCTAACTAGTACTTCTAGTACAATATTGAGTAGACGTGGTAAAAGCAGATATTCTTGTATTATTCCTGATCTTGGGGGATCTAGTTTTCCATCATTAAGTATGATGTTAGCTGTGGATTTTTAGAGATGGTCTGTATTAGGTTGAGGGAGCTCCCTTCTACTTTCAGTTTATTGAGTGTTTTTTTTTCATGAAAGGGTATTGGATTTCACCAAATGTTTTTTTCTGCATCTATTGAGATGATATGTTGCTTTTTCCCTTCATTGCATTGATGTGGTATGTTATATTTACCAATGCTTTTTTGAGATAAATCCTACTTGGTCATGGTGTATTATATTTTTATATGCTGCAGGATTTAGTTTGCTAGTATTTTGTTGAAGATTTTTGCATCTGTATTTATAGAAGTTATTGGTCTGTAGTTTTCTTGTGGTGTTTTTGTCTGGTTTTGGTATCAGGGTCATACTGGCCTCATAGAATGAGTCAGAAATGGTTCCCTCCTCTTCTATTTTTTAGAAGGGTTTGTAAAGGATTGATGTTAATTCTCCTTTAAATGTTTGGTAGAATCCACCAGTACATAATTTCCTTGACACATTTAAATGGTATGGTATTAACACAATGTTATTTTAACTTGAATTTCTTTGGTAACTAGCAAGGTTAAACATTTTCCCATATGTTTGCTTGCTAATTATCTCTGTTGGTATGTACTGTTTGTTCATATCCTTTGCTCATTTTTATATTGGGGTCTCAGTGTTTTTCTTATCAATTTTAATGAGCTTTTTAGAGTAGTAACCCTCAGAACATTATATTTTAATCTAGTAATTTTTCATCATCCAGAAATGTTAATGTATTTTAGGCATAGGGAGGATAAATCAGGTTTTAGAAGCACTTCTGCTTACAATAATTTTCTCACAACTTTATCCTGTTGGCATGCAAAAGTATTCCATATTTAATGGGGGAAACAGGAGGTCACAAATCTAATTAAAAATAAATTTAGATTCCTTGATGCCCAGGCCAATTTTTTAAAATTTATTTTCTTGAATATTTATTTGTTTTTACTATGCCAAGCCAGGCACATATATCAGACATACCCAACCCATAAGGTTTTATCCTCCCTCTGAATTCTTGCTGATGGTTACATTTAGTGAGTCTGACGTACTGAGTATCATGCCTACATGCTCAGTTCAGCATCTAATTCAACTTCCCCAACTTTTTTTACCCTAGGAAAACATCAAAATGGGAAACAATTTAACCAATAAGTACCTTGAAAAATTAATTCTGTTCACTATTCTAATGAAAAACTAATGAAGAGGATTTGATGAGTCTTCTATAGTGTCAAGCATTTGATTAAGAAGGCCAGTTGGCATAAGGTCTGCTTAAAGGATTTTTAGCTAAAATATCATTCCCTACAAGCCTATCACAATGCCTGGACATCCCCCATTAGAACTGTGTTATTTGTGGTTAGATTTGGAAAAGACTTAATCCATATATATTTTGTGTGGGTTATGTGTGTGTGTCTGAGGGTGAGTGGATTGTGGGTGCATGAGTTTAAATGAAGGAAAAGGGAATAAAACACACAGAGGCACAAAGGTGTATTTTTGCTAGCACAAAGTAGGAATCAAATCACTCTTAAAGTCAGCCTCAAGAAAGTAATTTAAACTACCTAGTGTAGATTTTGCTTGGCTCTTTGCACTGTCATTAGAAACAAAACTGCTGTTTGTGTTAGGAGATTTTTATCTCCTACTCTCTTGTCATTTTAGATGAGTACACAGTTATACAATGTCTTTTCATTCCAAACCTATAGAAATAATAAACATGCTGAATATATGGAAGGTGTTTTAATCATTCTTGTGTTTTTCACTCCTCTTTGGTCTATTTCTTGTGATCATAAATTGATGCTATTCCTATACATTTTATTCCTGTAAGAAGTATCCCCACATATTTTCATGTGTAATTTAATAAAGTATAGCTATCTCTAGAAGCTTGCTAGACAATGTATTAAATAAAATTCTACTTTTCCTCCCTAAGTTATCATTCTCATTCCATTTTTTGAACTATACAAGGCTGCAAGCTCTATCATTTACGTCTATGTGATCTTTGTACAAAGTACCTAACCTCTCTGGGTCTCAGTTTCCCCATTCATAGTAGGATAACTCTTTCAAGGTTGTTGAGAGGTTCTACCAAACTTTTGCTCCAGCCATCTTAGCAGATGTTGCAAGAAGAGAGGCCACTGGCCAAAGGGCAGCAGCATAGGCCCAAGGAACATCATCAAGGACAAAACCCTGTCCTCTCTGCTGTCCAGATGATTCATAGCCCTTGCCCATTAACTGAAAAATCACCCTGGGTGAAGGGAAGGAGAAAAGAGAGGAAAAAAATCCTGAAGTGCTGTGTCTATGGCAAACCATGAGTAACCAAGAAAACACTGGACTGACTGAGTCCACCATGAATTGCCCAGATTGACTTTTCTACATTAACCTGCAGTTGTGAGGCTCCTTCCTTGGAGACCAGTAAATACCAGCAGTCTATTCTCTTCAATCACAGCTAGATCTAGCTTGACAGAATGGTTGGAAGATTTGGGGAGGAGGGTTTAAAGACTGTTTCTGTAGCCTTTCTCCTTATTATTATATCTTTCATGGATATCCTATCCATTACTAGATCCTAAGTGTTGACATCAATACATAGACACCCGCTTCTTTTTGAAGCAGACAAGTGTGTGAGTCACTGCTGGAAAACTTTTCTCCAACCTTAAGTCACGAGGAGCTTCAAGATGGTGGAAGAGTAAGACTCAGAGATCACCTTCCTCTTCACAAATACATCAGAAACACATCTACGTGTGGAACAGCTCCTACAGAACACCGACTGAACACTGGCAGAAGACCTCAGACCTCCCAAAAGGCAAGAAACTCCCCAGGTACCTGGGTAGGGCAAAAGAAAAAAGAAAAACAGAGACAAAAGAATAGAGATGGGACCTGCACCAGTGGGAGGGAGCTGTGAAGGAGGAAAGGTTTCCACACAACTAGGAAGCCCCTTCGAGGGCGGAGACTGCTGGTGGCAGAGTGGGGGAGCTTCTGAGCCACGGAGGAGAGCGCAGCCACAGGGGTGCGGAGGGCAAAGCAGAGAGATTCCCTCACAGACAATCGGTGCTGACCAGAACTCACCAGCCCGAGAGGCTTGTCTGCTCACCCGCTGGGGCAGGCGGGGGCTGGGAGCTGAGGCTCAGGCTTCGGTTGGATCCCAGGGAGAGGACTGGGGTTGGCAGCATGAACACAGCCTGAAGGGGTTAGTGCACCACAGCTAGCCGGGAGGGAGTCCGGAAAAAGGTCTGGACCTGCCGAAGAGACAAGAGACTTTTTCTTGCCTCTTTGTTTCCTGGTGTGCAAGGAGAAGGGATTAAGAGCGTCGCTTAAAGGAGCTCCAGAGACAGGCGCGAGCCGTGGCTATCAGCGCGGACTGCAGAGACGGCCATGGGACGCTAAGGCTGCTGCTGCCACCACCAAGAAGCCTGTGTGCAAGCACAGATCACTATCCACACCGCCCCTCCGGGAATCCTGTGCAGCCCGCCACGGCCAGGGTCCTGTGATCCATGGACAACTTCCCCGGGAGAACGCATGGTGCGCCTCAGGCTGCTGCAACGTCACGCTGGCCTCTGCCGCCACAGACTCGCCCCGCATCCGTACCTCTCCCTTCCCACGGCCTGAGTGAGCTAGAGCCCCGGAATCAGCTGCTCCTTTAACCCCATCCTGTCTGAGCGAAGAACAGACGCCCTCAGGCGACCTACACGCAGAGGAAGCGCCAAAACCAAAGCTGAGCCCCGGGAGCTGTGGGAACAAAGAAGAGAAAGGGAAATCTCTCCCAGCAGCCTCAGGAGCAGTGGATTAAATCTCCACAGACAACTTGATGTACCCTGCATCTGTGGATTACCTGAATAGACAACGAATCATCCCAAATAGAGGAAGTGGACTTTGGGAGCAAAGATATATATATATTTTTCCCTTTTTCTCTTTTTGTGAGTGTGTATGTGTATGCTTCTTTGTGTGATTTTGTCTGTATAGCTTTGCTTTCACCATTTGTCCTAGGGTTCTGTCCGTCCGTTTTTTTTTTGTTTGTTTGTTTGTTTTTTACTTAAAAAAATTTTTTTCTTAATAATTATTTTTTATTTTAATAACTTTATTTTATTTTATTTTACTTTATTTTATTTTATTTATTCTTCTTTCTTTCTTTCTTTCTTTCTTTCTATTTTTTCTCCCTTTTATTCTGAACCATGTGGATGAAAGCTCTTGGTGCTCCAGCTAGGCATCAGGGCTGTGCCTCTGAGGTGGGAGAGCCAACTTCAAGACACTGGTCCACAAGAGACCTCCCAGCTCCACGTAATACCAAATGGCAAAAATCTCTCAGATATCTCCATCTCAAGAACATGACCCAGCTTCACTCAACAACCAGCAAGCTACAGTGCTGGACACCCTATGCCAAACAACTAGCAAGATAGAAACACAGCCCCATCCATCAGCAGAGAGGCTGCCTAAAATCATAATAAGGCCACAGACACCCCAAAACACACCACCAGACGTGGACGTGCCCACCAGAAAGACAAGATCCAGCCTCATCCACCAGAACACAGGCACTAGTCCCCTCCACCAGAAAGCCTACACAACCCACTGAACCAACCTTAGCCACTGGGGACAGACACCAAAAACAATGGGAACTATGAACCTGCAGCCTGCGAAAAGGAGATCCCAAACACAGTAAGTTAAGCAAAATGAGAAGACAGAGAAACACACAGCAGATGAAGGAGCAAGGTAAAAACCCACCAGACCTAAAAAATGAAGAGGAAATATGCAGTCTACCAGAAAAAGAATTCAGAACAATGATGTAAAGATGATCCAAAATCTTGGAAATAGAGAAAATACAAGAAACGTTTAATAGGAACCTAGAAAAACTAAAGAGCAAACAAACAATGATGAACAACACAATAAATGAAATTAAAAATTCTCTAGAAGGGATCAACAGCAGAATAACTGAGGCAGAAGAATGGATAAGTGACCTGGAAGATAAAATAGTGGAAATAACTACTGCAGAGCAGAAAAAAGAAAAAAGAATGAAAAGAACTGAGACAGTCTCAGAGACCTCTGGGACAACATTAAACACACCAACGTTCAAATTATAGGGGTCCCAGAAGAAGAAGAGAAAAAGAAAGGGACTGAGAAAATATTTGAAGAGATTATAGTTGAAAAGTTCCCTAATATGGGAAAGGAAATAGTTAATCAAGTCCTGGAAGCACAGAGAGTCCCATACAGGATAAATCCAAGGAGAAACACGCCAAGACACATATTAATCAAACTATCAAAAATTAAATACAAAGAAAAAATATTAAAAGCAGCAAGGGAAAAACAACAAATAACACACAAGAGAATCCCTATAAGGTTAACAGCTGATCTTTCAGCAGAAACTCTGCAAGCCAGAAGGGAGTGGCAGGACATATTTAAAGTGATGAAGGAGAAAACCCTACAACCAAGATTACTCTACCCAGCAAGGATCTCATTCAGATTTGATGGAGAAATTAAAACCTTTACAGACAAGCAGAAGTTGAGAGAGTTCAGCACAACCAAACCAGCTTTACAACAAATGCTAAAGGAACTTCCCTAGGCAGGAAACACCAGAAGGAAAAGACCTACAAAAACAAACCCAAAACAATTAAGAAAATGGTAATAGGAACATACATATCGATAATTATCTTAAATATAAATGGATTAAATGCTCCAACCAGAAGACATAGGCTGGTTGAATGGATACAAAAATCAGACCTGTATATATGCTGTCTACAAGAGACCCACTTCAGACCTAGGGACACATACAGACTGAAAGTGAGAGAATGGAAAAAGATATTCCATGCAAATGGAAATCAAAAGAAAACTGGAGTAGCAATTCTCACATCAGACAAAATAGACTTTAAAATAAAGACTATTACAAGAGACAAAGAAGGACACTACATAATGATCAAGGGATCAGTCCAAGAAGAAGATATAACAATTGTAAATATTTACGCACCCAACATAGGAGCACCTCAATACATAAGGCAAATACTAACAGCCATAAAAGGGGAGATTGACAGTAACACAATCATAGTAGGGGACTTTACCACCCCACTTTCACCAATGGACAGATCATCCAAAATGAAAATAAATAAGGAAACACAAGCTTTAAATGATACATTAAACAAGATGGACTTAATTGATATTTATAGGACATTCCATCCCAAAACAACAGAATACACATTCTTCTCAAGTGCTCATGGAACATTCTCCAGGGTAGATCATATCTTGGGTCACAAATCAAGCCTTGGTAAATTTAAGAAAATTAAAATCATATCAAGTATCTTTTCCAACCAAAACGCTATGAGACGAGATATCAATTACAGGAAAAAATCTGTAAAAAATACAAGCACATGGAGGCTAAACAATACACTACTTAATAACCAAGAGATCACTGAAGAAATCAAAGACGAAATCAAAAAATACCTAGAAACAAATGACAATGAAAACACAATGACCCAAAAGCTATGGGATGCAGCAAAAGCCGTTCTAAGAGGGAAGTTTATAGCAATACAATCCTACCTTAAGAAACAAGAAACATCTCAAATAAACAACCTAACCTTACATCTAAAGCAATTAGAGAAAGAAGAACAAAAAACCCCAAAGTTAACAGAAGGAAAGAAATCATAAAGATCAGATCAGAAATAAATGAAAAAGAAATGAAGGAAACAATAGCAAAGATCAATAAAACTAAAAGCTGTTTCTTTGAGAAGATAAACAAAATTGATAAATCATTGGCCAGATTCATCAAGAAAAAAAGGGAGAAGACTGAAATCAATAGAATTAGAACTGAAAAAGAAGAAGTAACAACTGACACTGCAGAAATACAAAGGATCATGAGAGATTACTACAAGCAACTCTATGCCAATAAAATGGACAACCTGGAAGAAATTGACAAATTCTTAGAAATGCACAACCTGCCAAGACTGAACCAGGAAGAAATAGAAAATATGAACAGACCAATCACAAGCACTGAAATTGAAACGGTGATTAAAAATTTTCCAACAAACAAAAGCCCAGGACCAGATGGCTTCACAGGCGAATTCTATGAAACATTTAGAGAAGAGCTAACACCTATCCTTCTCAAACTCTTCCAAAATATAGCAGAGGGAGGAACCCTCCCAAACTCATTCTACAAGGCCACCATCACCCTGATACCAAAACCAGACAAAGATGTCACAAAGAAAGAAAACTACAGGCCAATATCACTGATGAACACAGATGCAAAAATCCTCAACAAAATACTAGCAAACAGAATCCAACAGCACATTAAAAGGATCATACACCATGATCAAGTAGGGTTTATCCCAGGAATGCAAGGATTCTTCAATATATACAAATCAATCAATGTGATACACCATATTAACAAATTGAAGGAGAAAAACCATATGATCATCTCAATAGATGCAGAGAAAGCTTTCGACAAAATTCAACACCCATTTATGATAAAAACCCTGCAGAAAGTAGGCATAGAGGGAACTTTCCTCAACCTTAAGTCACCATTTATATTTGACCTATTGCTAATGGAAATATTCTACCCAAAGTCCAGGAAAAATATACCCTTTACTCATCTTACTCACATAATCATGAAATTTTGAAAGTATCTACAGTCCTAAGCATATCAACATTGCCAATAACTACAACTAGGTCGTCAGAACTTGAAATAGATAATAAGCATTATCACCAGCAAGAGCCCATAAAGCAGAGGTCAAGAGTTAGTTAGGTTTTCAGACAAACTAAAGGTTTCTAAAATCTTTAACTTAGGAAACTGTTTTTCAGCTGTTTCCATCCAGTGACATGGATATGTTTTTTTCATCTATGGAGTACACATTGATGCCGTGAAGCAAGCACTTCCTTCCGTATACACAACTTTCTTATCACCATTAGTGGTGAAGCTTCTGATAAGAGTTAACACAGTGTCTTCACATTATCTCTTTCTACAACTGTGAGCCCTTCTCAGCACATCAGCAAGAGCAGGAAAATGAAGAGCAAATGAAAACCTGAAAACAAGTTGGAAATGGAAGCACCTCATTTAATTGAACTGAAAAGTTCTTCCTAAGCTTGCTGCAAACTCACTTGGCAGAAAGGCCTGAACTAATATAAGACTGTTTAAAGACTATTTATCCTACTTATAGTATAAGTATTCATTCAGTTTTCTGCAGAAATAACAATATGCTTGATTATAGGGCACAGACCTGTTGGGGATGTTATATTACATATCAGCACATTACATAAGTTATATGCATTTAATTACCTTCTGAAACTCAAAAATCTCTGAATTCTAAAATACTTGTAACCTCAAAGCTTTTAGATAAGGAAGTATGAATTTGTACTCATTTTTCTAATTAGGTTATACAGAATTATTCTAGACACTTCTATTTCATATGGCAATATACTTGGTCCAGATTCCTGATTCTAGTTTCCTCATCTGTATCCATAACTTATATCTCATCTTAACTGGAGTACTAGGTAATTAATGATAGTTAAGCACTTAACATGATAATATGTGTATATACATATAAAACAGATATATGTTTATGTGTATACAAATACACACACAGAACTGCTATGGAAAACACTTCAAATTTAGTTAACACAGGTTTATAATTGATACTTTCAATCAACAATCTATTTCTCAGAAGCAAAGCTTAAATCAAGAACCCTGGCAGTGATAGCGTACCACTGAAATGTCTGGTTTTAAAGAGGCTATCTTCAGGCGGAGAACTCCCAGATCTCTCTTCAAATTGCTGAATACCTTAAAGGAATTTGATCGTCATACTGGAAATCAATCTATCTGTATACTGTTTAAAGAGCTTCTATGTGACATCCACATCTACACTTAGCACTGCAAGCATTTCTTCTTGATTATATTGCAGGAATAGCTTAGGTTTATATTATGTTTTTCAAAGAACTGTAATATGTATTTTCTATATTCGATTTTATATAATGAGGATAATAATAGCCACATCCAGAGTTGTTTTGAGGGTTAGATAACACATTAAATGTCAAGCCCAATGCATTCCACATGGTACCACTGTGAGGTAGTATAGCTAGCATCATTGTCCCCAGTTTTCAGATGGGGCCCAGAAACCGTAGGTGGCTTGTTCAAGGTCACATGACTAGCATACTGGAAAACTGACACTTGATCTCATTTTGCCAGCAGCAAGTTCAGTGTTCTATCCACACCATCTCACTACCTAAAATAAATGATAGTATTTTCACCATAGCTTTTTGCAAAATGGAAACAGCTTTGTTATTTTTGCTGACTATTCAAATAATACATATGCATTGCATAAACAATTACACAGATCTAAAATTGGATAGGTGTAAAGAAAAAGAGTACAGAAAAATCACATCCTCCAATCAGCCAGAAAGACCCATGTTTAATTAGGAGCATAAACTTTACACGTTTTTCTATGCATAAACACGTGTAAATACAATATAGCAATTAAAATAGGATAATACATATTTTTTATAGTGTGTTTTTTCATATAATAAATTATAGCTATATTTACATATTAATAAATGTAAGTTTTAGTTATTAATTTCAAAATATTTACTAAAGTGTATGAAACTTACAGTAAAATACTGCTTAATTTATTCTGAAGACCCACAGCTAGTAGAAAAGTCAACCTCGGCAATTCATGGTGGACTCAGTCCACTGTTTTCTTGGTTACTCATGGTTTGACATAGTCACAGAACTTCAGGGTTTTTTTTTTTTTTTTTCTCCTTCGCTTCACCCAGGGTGATTTTTCGGTTAATGGTCAAGGGCTATGGATCATCTTGGCAGAAGAAAAACCAAGGTTAGATCCTTAATGATGCTCCTCTGTCTTATGCTGCCTTTTATCTGCCCTTTAGGCAGCAGTTTTCATTCTTGTCACATCTGGTCAGAGGGTTGGAATCATTCCTTGACATCTGGCTGTCAGATTGTACATTCTCCATCCACTTTATACCAAACACAAGGTCTCTTCATGTCTGCCCACCAACCCATCTGCCTTAGCCTGCTATAACTGAATATACTATAGACTGAGTGGCTTAAACAATAAACATTTATTTTTCAGTTCTGGAGGCCGGGAAGTCCAAGATCAAGGTGCCAGTAGATTCAGTGTCTGTGGAGAGCCCACTTCTTGTTCATAGACAGCTCTCTTCTCACTGTGTCCTCACATTGTAGAAGGAGCAAGGCAGCTTTCTGGAGCCTTCTTTATAAGGGCACTAATACCATTTATGAGGGCTCCACCTTCATAACCTAATTACCTCCCAAAGGCCCCACCTCCTAATACTATCACCTTTCGGGGTTATGATTTCACAGACGAATATTGAAGGGACACAAACATCGACTGCTTAACATCACCTGTGCCCTCTCAGCTGTTTTTCCAATGCCAAACTGAGGTTACCCTTGGGACCACCTGCTGACACATCTAATACAGTCATTTCTATTCTACTGCTAGTGTACCATGTTATAATGGCCCCCAAAGATATTCACATTCTCATCATCAGAACTTGTTATTATGTTACTTTACATGGTAAAAAGGACTTCACAGATGTGATTAAGTTAAAGATCTTTATAAACAGAGAGAGATGATATTGGATTATCTTTGTAGGCCCAACATAATCATAAGACCCTTATAAAAGGGAAGCAGGAAGATCAGAAGCTGAAAAGGAGATATAATAATAGAAGCAGAGAGAGGGAGAGGCTGGAAGATGCTACACTGCTGGCTTTAGAGATGAGAAAGGGGTCTTGAGCGAATGAATGTAGGTAGCCTCTAGAAGCTAGAAGAGGCAAGAGATAGATTCTCCCTTAAAGACTTCAGAAGGAATGTAGCCTTCCCAACAACCTTGATTTTAGCACACTGAACTAATTTTGTTCTTCTGATCTCTAGAATTATGAGGTAATAAATTGTATTGTTTTAAGTCACCAAGTTTGTGGTAATTTGTTATAGCAGCAATTTGAAACTAATACACATACTAAACATAGAGTTTCTTTAAAAGACCTGCAGTGTCCCTGGGCTGTACTTAGAGAAGTAAAACCTAGGTACCCTCTTCATTGGTGCACCTTAATTGAAATTGGATTTTTATTCTCCCCACTCATCCCACTTTTAAAGCTTAGCCGACAGGAATGCAGAGAACTATATTCCTTCTCAGAGACCACTGATAGCAGCCAAGTTTATTACTCTACTCTATGTCTGTGAAAAATAAACTTGTTTCTTTGCCCAGAAAGGAGAAGAAACTCACCCGACAATCATCCAAATCTATCATTTGTTTTAACACTTCAGAGCTTTGGCTTCTAATATGCAAAGCCAAACTTTTCAAACTAAACATCTTTCTCTCACAAACCCCAGGTCTTAAAAACCTAAACTTTTTGTTTTTTGCCTTTTATTTTATTTTATTTTAATTTTTTAACATCTTTACTGAAGTATAATTGCTTTACAATGGTGTGTTAGTTTCTGCTGTATAACAAAGTGAATCAGCTATACATAAACATATATCCCCATATCTCCTCCCTCTTGCGTCTCCCTCCCATCCTCCCTATCCCACCCATCAGGGTGGATACAAAGCACTGAGCTGATCTCCCTGTGCTATGTGGCTGCTTCCCACTAGCTATCTATTTTACATTTGGTAGTGTATATATGTCCATGCCACTCTCTCACTTCGTCCCAGCTTCCCCTTCCCCTTCCCGTGTCCTCAAATCCATTCTCTACGTCTGCATCTTTATTCCTGTCCTGCCCCTAGGTTCTTCAGCACCACTTTTTTTTTTTTTTTAGATTCCATATATATGTGTTAGCATATGGTATTTGTTTTTCTCTTTCTGACTTACTTCACTTTGTATGACAGTCTCTAGGTCCATCCTCCACACTACAAATAACTCAATTTCGTTTCTTTTTATGGCTGAGTAATATTCCATTGTATATGTGTACCACATCTTCTAAAACCTAAATTTTTTGATTTAAGTTTAAAATTTCATTCACATACATATGTATTATGTTATATTTGCCTTCCTCCTGAGCCACTAAATGCATTGATTCAATGATAGGTGGAGAGAGAACTTGGGTTAATATCATCACAATTTAACTCTGTTCATATAAACCTCCATCAACATTTTTTTTATTGAAGTATAGTTGATTTACAATGTTGTGGTAATTACTGCCATACAGCAAAGTGATTCAGTATATATATATATATAATATATAGTATATATATTCTTTTATAAAATATTCTTTTCCATTATGGTTTATCGTAGGATATTGAATATAGTTATCTGTAGGATATATACAGTAGGAACTTGATGTTTATCCATTCTATATATAAAAGCTTACATCTGCTAAACCCAGCCTCCCACTCCATCCCTCCCCTAACCCCCTCCCCCTTCACAACCACCAGTCTGTTCTCTATGTCTGTGATTCTGTTCCTGTTTCATAGATAGGCTCGTTTGTGTCTTATTTTAGATTCCACATGTAAGTGATAGAATAAGGTATTTGTCTTTCTCTTTCTGACGTACTTCACTTAGTATGATAATCTGTAGGTGCATCCTTGTTGCTGCAAATGGCATTATTTCATTCTTTTTTATGGCTGAGTAGTATTCCATTGTATATATGTACCACATCTTGTTTATCCATTCATCTGTCATCCATGAATATTTTTAATGATAGTAGAATATTCTATTATATGGTTACTCTGGAATTTATTTACCTAATTCCCTTTTGATGGACATTTTCATTGTTGCCAAGTGTTTACTAATATAAAAATGCAGGGACTTCCCTGGTGGTCCGGTGGCTAAAACTCTGCGCTCCCAATGCAGGGGGCCTGGGTTCAGTCCCTGGTCAGGGAAATAGGTCCCACATGCCAAAACTAAGAGTTAACATGCTGCAACTAAAGGTCCCGCATGCCTCAACTAAAGATCCCACATGCCGCAACTAAAGATCCTGCATGCCGCAACTAAGATTGAAGATCCCACATTCCACGACTAAGACGCAGCACAGCCAAATAAATAAATAAATATTTTTTTAAATGCAGAAATGAATTCTGATCAGTTATGAAATCATTTATTTAAAAAAGAAAGCCTTAGGAACAGTTTTTCTAGGTCAAAGTGTATGCACATTTTACACTTGGAAACTTGTTACCAAATCTATTTTCTTTTATGGTGGAAGTAAAAATGAATTGTCCCTTTCATTGTACCAATTTTTCTTTTGTGTATACCCAAGTGTATGAGAGTCCTAGTTTATCCACACTCTGTCCAATCATAGGAGTTAATAACTTTTCTTTATCCACAATGGATCAACAATAATATCAAATTGTTATTTTACTTTGTATGTCTTTGATTATTAGATTAAATGTTTACTGGTCATTTTTATTCCTTCTCTAGATTCATCAATCATATCCTCGGTCCAGTTTTTTACATTGCCTTCTTCATATAAGCCTTTACATGCCATCACAACATTTTTCCCCATGCTTGTCACTTATCTTTTTCTTTTTATTTATTTTTACTTTTCATTTTACTTTTATGGTTTCTCTGCCCCCATGAGATTGTCAAGTATGTCAATCATTCTTTTAAATGTTCTGATTTAGCTAGTACTTCAGCTTTTAATTTTAGTACTGTTTGTGATTTGCAGAATGTGATATCTGAATGGATTAAGCAGGAACATTTAGAAATAAAAACTTTTCCTTTTTTTCCCCCCCAGAGAATATTTATTTATTTGTTTGTTTGTTTGTTTGTTTGTTTATGTATGTATGTATTTATTTATTTGACATGGTTGCATTTAGGTCTCCAATCTTACTATTACTTACTTTTTAAAATTGAATTATAATTGACATACAATATTATATTAGTGTCAGGTGTACAACAGAGTGATTTGATATTTTCATATATTTCTAAAATGATCACCATGCTAATGTCCAGTTACCATGTTGCCATACAAAATTATTACAATACCATTGACTATATTCCCTATGCTGTATACTATATCCCTATGACATTTATTTTATAGCTGGAAGCTTGTACCTCTTAATATCTCTCATCTATTTCACTCAACCCCCTACCCTTCTCCCCTCTGACAGTTTGTTCTCTGTATCTATGAGTCTGGTTCTGTTTTGATTCACTTGTTCATTTGTTTTGCTTTTTAGATTCCACATAGAAGTGAAATAATATGGTATTTGTCTTTCTCTACCTGACTTACTTCACTTCACTTCACTTAGTGTAATATTATCATCCACCCATGTTGTTGCAAGTGACAAGATTTCATTCTTTTTTATGCTGAGTGAAATATTACATATATATGGAATATTATTTATTTATTATATATATATATACACCACATTTTTTTTTCCATAGTGGCTGTACCAATTTACATTCACACTAAAAGTGCATGAGGGTTCCCTTTTCTCCACATCCTCTCCAACACTTGTTATTCATTGTCTTTTTGATAATAGCTATTCTGAAAGATGTGAGGTGATATCTCATTGTGGTTTTGATTTGCATTTCTCTGATAATGAGTGATGTTGAGCATCTTTTCATGTGTCTGTTGGCCACCTGTTTGTTTTCTTTGGAAAAATGTCTATCCAGATCTTCTCCCCAGTTTTTAATCAGGTTGCTTGTTTTTTTTTTATGTTGAGTTATAAGAGTTCTTTGTATATTTTGGATATTAACCCATTATCAGATATATTGTTTGCAAATGTCTTCTTCCATTCAGTAGGTGGCCTTTTTGTTTTGTTGAGAGTTTCCTTCGTTGTACAAAAGCTTTTTAGTTTGATACAGTTCCATTTGGGTTTTTCATTTGTTTTTCTGTCTTTTGGGGTTTTGTGTCTGTGTGTGTGTGTGTATGTGTGTGTGTGTGTTTGCTTTTCTTTCCTTTGCCTGAGGAGATAGATAGACTGAAAAAAAATTGCTAAGACCAATGTTAAAGAGCATACAGCCTATGTTTTCTTCCAAGAGATTTATAGTTTCAAGCCTTACGTTTAATTCTTTCATTCATTTTGAGTTTATTTTTGGATATGGCGTGAGAAAGTAATCCAGTTTGATTCTTTTGCTTGTAGCTATCCAGTTTTACTAATGTCATTATTGAAGAGGTTGTCTTTTCCACATTGTATATTCCTGCCTCCTTTGTCATAGACTAATTGACCATATAAGCATTGGTTTACTTTTGGGCTCTCTATCCTGTTCCATTGTTCTATGTGTCTATTTTTATGCCAGCACCATACTGTTTTGACTACTGTATCTTTGTACAATAGTTTAAAATCAGGAAGCATGATTCCTCTAGCTTCGTTCTTCTTTCTCAAGATTGTTTTATCTATTCTTGTTTCCATAAAATTTTAGAATTATTTGTTCTAGTTCTGTGAAAAAATGAGTTTGGTATTTTGAGAGATATTGCATTGAATCTGTATATTGCTTTAGGGAGTACGGTCAATTTAAAAATATTAATTCTTCCAACCCATGAACACATTATGTCTTTCCATTTGTTTGTAGTTTTTTCAATTTCTTTTTTCAACATCTTACAGTTTTCCAAGTATATGTCTGTTACACCCTTGGTTAGATTTATTCTTAGATATTTTATTCTACTTCATGCAATTGTAAATGGGATTGCTTTCCTAATTTCTCTTTCTGATAATTCATTGTTAGTGTATAGAATGCAATAGATTTCTGTATATTAATTTTATATCCTGCAAATTTGGTGAATTCACTTATTAGTTCTAATAGTTTTTGGTGGTGTCTGTAGGAATTTCTATATATAGTATCATGTCATCTGCAAACAGTGACAGTTTTACTTCTTCCTTTCCAATTTGGATTCCTTTAATTTCCTTTTCTTATCTGATTGCTGTGGCTAGGACTTCCAAACCTACATTGAATAAAAGCTGTGAGAGTGGCCATCTTTGCCTTGTTTCTGATCTTAGAGAAAATGCTTTCAGCTTTTCACTATTGAGTATGATGTTAGCTGTGGCCTTTATTATTTTGAGATGTGTTCCCTCTATACCCACTTTGTTGAGAATTTTTGAGAAATTTTGAATTTTGTCAAAAGCTTTCTCTGCATCTACTGAAATGATCATATGATTATTATCCTTCAGTTTGTTAATTTGGTGTAGCACATCAATCAATATGTAGATGTTGAACTATACCTGCATCCCTGTGATAAATCCTCACCTGATTATGGTGTATGATTCTTTTAATATATTGTTGAATTCAGTTTGCTAATATTTTGTTGAGGATTTTTCATCTGTATTTATCAGTGATGTTGGCCTGTAATTTGTGTGTGTGGGTGTGTGGGTGTGGTGTCTTTGTCTGGTTTTGTTATCAGATAAGATGTAAATTCTGGCCTGGTAGAATGAGTTCAGAAGTTTTCCTTCCTCTGCAATTATTTTGGAATAGTTTGAGAAGGATAAGTGTTAACTTTTCTTTAAATGTTTGGTAGAATTCACCTGTGATGCTTTCTGGTCCTGGGCTTTCATTTGTTGGGAGGTTTTATTGTTTTGTTTTGTTTTCTAATTCAATTTAATTCTGTTCATATTGTGTATTTATTACTGATTCAGTCTTAGTAGACTGGGCATTTGTAATTTATCTATCTCTTCTTGGTTATCCACTTTATTGGCATATAACTGTTTGTCATAATCTCTTATGATACTTTGCATTTCTGTGCTATTGGTTGTAACTTCTCCTCTTTCATTTCTAATTGTATTTGGGTTCTCAATCTTTTTTTCTTGATGAGTCTGGCTGAAAGTTTATCAGTTTTGTTTATCTATTCAAAGAAACAGCTATTAGTTTCCTTGATCTTTTCTATTTTTTTAAGTCTTTATTGAATTTGTTACAGTATTGCTTCTGTTTTATGCTTTGGTTTTTTTGGCCACAAGGCATGTGGGACCTTAGCTCCCTAATCAGGGATTGAACCCACACCCCCTGTACTGGAAAGCAAAGTCTCAACAACTGGACTTCCAGGGAAGTCCCTCTATTTTTTTTTAGTTGCTATTCTATTTAATTCTGCTCTGATCTTTATGACTTCTTTGCTTCTACTAACTTATATTTGGTTTGTTCTTAATTTTCTAGTTCCTTTAGGTGTAAGCTTAGGTAGTTTACTTGAGATTTTTCTTGTTTCTTGTGGTAGGCTTGTATCACGACAACCTTCTCTCTTAGACGTGCTTTTGCTGCATCCCACAGATTTTGGATCATTATGTTTTTGTTTTTATTCATCTCTAGGTATTTTTTATTTCCTTTTTGATTTCTTCAGTGACTGATTGGTTGTTTAGTCATGTATTATTTAGCCTGCAAAAGTGTATATATATATATAACATTGTTTATTATATATATGTAAAACAGTTAAGATTATGTAATGTCTGTTGTGTCTTATCATAATCTTTCTTTTTAAAAGTCTATTTTGCCTAATATCAATATTCCTACCCTAACTTTCTTTCCTTTCATTTTGCATGGAATACCATTTTCCATCCCTCACTTTCAGTCGGTGTGTCTTTTTTTTTTCCTTTGGTCGTGCCACATGGCAGGTAGGATCTTAGTTCCCCGACCAAGGATCGAACCCGTGCTTCCTGCATTGGAAGTGTGGCGTCTTAACCACTGGATGGCCAGGGAAGTCTCCTGTGTGTCTTTAGATTGAAGAGAGTCTCTGGTAGCACATATATGTGTCTAGTTTTTGTAGCCATTCACCTACCCTATATCTTTGGATTGGAGTAATTAATCCATTTACATTTAATTATTCATTAGGTATGTACTTATTTTCATTTTGTTACTTGCTTTCTGGTTGTTTTTGTAGTTCTCTGTTTCTAGCTTCTCTTGTTCTCTCCCCTTGTGATTTGATGACTTTCTTTAGTGTTCTGTTTGTATTCTTTTTTCTTTATTTTTTTGCATATCTGTTATAGGTTTTTGGTTTGTGGTTACCATGAGATTCATATATACAAGCATATATGTGTGTGTGTGTGTGTGTATGTATAGCATCAACTTAAAATAATTAGGTATATATATATATATATATATATTGTATTATACAATTATATATAATTATGTTTATATCTTATGTATAATATATATAATTATATATAATATAATACATAATATATATTATGCATATATAATGTCAATATTATTATGTACATAATATATTATGTACATATATTATGTATATTATATATGTATATTTTACATATACATATATAATACACATATATGATATTTACATATTATATATATTAATTTATAATATTTAATTATATTTTTATTATATATAATTATATTATATATGATATAATATATGAATAATATACTACATATTATTTATAATATATTATTTATAATTATAATTATATACTATACTATATATACTGAAATAATAGTATACTATATATACGAAAATAATATTATTTTAATTGCATAATTATATATATTATAAATATTATATTTATTATATAAAACATTAGATATTTCATATAATATATGATTATATATTTTTATATGTTATACAATATAATTATATTATTTTATGTATAATTATATATCATATTATATTATATATTAAATATAATAATATTTAATATATATTACACATACATAAAATAATATTTTATATATAATGCATATTTATATATAAATATATATACAATATGTTTTATATAATATATTATATATATACTATATTATACATTATTATGTATTATATATAATATATTGTAGGTAATATAGTTTTTAAAATATATAGTATCATAATATTATATATTATATATTATGTATATTAGTTATTAATATATTATTATATAATATATTATAAATATAATGTTTACATATTATATTTCATAATATACATCATATAATATTATTGTTATATATTATGATATATATTGTATATATTACAATATATAATTATATACAGTATATATAATATATGTTATAGTATATATAATATATATTAATATATAATATATAATTTTAGTGTGTATTTAATTTTTATTATTTTTATTATTAATATTTATAATATAATATATATTAATATATTATATAATTATTACATTATAATGTATATAATATATAATATATATGACACGCAATATGTATAATATACATAATATATATTATTACATTAAAATATATATTACATATAGTTATATGTAATATTTTATAGTATTTATAATATATTATTATATGTTAAATTATAGTATAATATGTAATTTACTTTATTATATATAATTTATATATAAAAATTTATAAATGATTCATAAATTATATATATAATTTATATATATAATTATATATATAGATTATATATAGAAATTATATATATAAATTATGTATATAAATTATATACAATTTACTCATTATATATAATTATATATAGAAATTATATATATAATTATATATACTTGATTATTTTCAGGTAATTATTTCTTAAGGTTGAACAAACTCTAACAACCCTGCATTTTTACTCTCCACCACCCTATGTTAATGTTTTTTACTTCATATTTTAATGTTTTGTGTATCCCTTAACTACTTATTATGGATTTAGATGATTTTGCTGTTAATACTTTGTCCTTTAACTTTCCTACTAGCTTCCTAAGTGGTTTTTCTACTACCTTTACTATATGTTTGCCAATGAGATTTTTTTCTTTTCATAATTTTCACATTTCTAGTTGCAGTCGTTTATGCTTAGCGAAGTTCCTTTAACATCTCTTGTCAATCCAGTTTAATGGAGCTGAGCTGTTTTAACTTTTGTTTGTCTGTAAAATTCTTTCTTTTCTTCAGAGCTGTATGATGGCCTTGCTGAGTAGAACATTCTTCTTATAGATTTTTTTTTCTTTCATTACTTTTATTATATTATTCCACTGCTTTCTGGCCTGCAAAATTTCTCCTGAAAAGTCAGCTGATAGCCTTATGGGAGTTCCACTTTACCAAAATAGTTGCTTTCTCTTGCTGCTTTTAAGATTCTCTCCTGATCTTTAACTTTTGCCATTTTAATTAGAATGTCTTGTTGTGGACTTCTTTGGGTTTACCTTGTTTGGAATTCTCTGTGCTTCTTGGACCTGGATGTTGTTTCCTTTCCCAGTTTAGGAAAGTTTTCAGCTATTGTTTCTTCAAATAATTTCTCTGCCCCTTTCTCTTTCTCTTTCTATTTCTTGATATTTTAACACACTGTTGCCCTTGGTTCTCTGAGGTGTGTGTGTGTGTGAGTGAGTTTATGTGTGTCTGTGTGTATGTTGGGGAGATGCAAGTAGTAAAGAGAGAAATCCATGTATGTAATTGTTTTATAGATAAAAGTGTTTTGACATGGGATTTTTTATTCAAATATCAGTAACTCCTTCAAAGACAGTCTTGATGAACTGATATGAATAAACAATTATCTAAATAAACACTACTATAATTATGTTCCAGATAACTTACATGTTCCTACTTAAAATAAATAAGTAAACGATACTGTAGAATATTACATAGTTATTAAAAAGAATGAACATAAATTTAAAATTCATACTTGTTGAACTTTTTCCCTCATGTACGTCTAACAATTGAAACTTACTTCAGCCAACTGATAAACATATTCAAGAATTGTCAAGCTATGAATGGAAACAAATGCACTTATTTTTTAAAAAATAACTTTGACTCAGACACTATTATATTGAATATTTCTAATTCAATCTAATTGAATTTCTAATCTAATTTCTATCTTCAAAACTAGAAATCTTTAATTTAATTTTGCTAAAACAGCTTGGTTAAAAGTTGAGTACTGGGCTTCCCTGGTGGCGCAGTGGTTGAGAATCTGCCTGCTAATGCAGGGGACACGGGTTCGAGCCCTGGTCTGGGAAGATCCCACATGCCACGGAGCAACTGGGCCCGTGAGCCACAATTGCTGAGCCTGCGCGTCTGGAGCCTGTGCCCCGCAACGGGAGGGGCCGCGATAGAGAAAGGCCCGCGCACCGCGATGAAGAGCGGTCCCCGCACCGCGATGAAGAGTGGCCCCCGCTTGCCGCAACTGGAGAAAGCCCTCGCACGAACCGAAGACCCAATACAGACAAAAATAATAAACAAATAAATAAATAAATAAATAAAAGAAAATCCTTTAAAAAAAAAAAAAAAAAAAAAAGTTGAGTACTATGTTTTTTCTGCTGATAAATTTAAATAGCTTGTATGAAAAATATCTGATATATTCTCATCATATAATCTTTACTACAGACATTCAGAAAGCTTTGATTTCTCTTGACCACATTCCATCTAAATCAAATCTATTTTGTCCAATAAAACGTTCAGGAAGGCTGCATGGAAATACTATGAATGTTGAAATACCAGACATTTTCTAGATAATTCTATAGAAAAGATAATTCTGAATAGGATTTTTTTTATCTTGATAATGGGCTGTTATTCATTTTTCTTGGAACCATTTTTTTCTAATACATAGTTTTTCTCCTGTAGTGGTGAAACCATTATTTTGCTAATAGTTAACAATATATCTCCCAGATGGTCATTTCCTCTGCTTTGGTTCCTTGACCTTTCTCTTCAGCAGTGAAAAATTCTTTTCAACAAATTCTTTCCAAAGATATCCACTAGCTTTTAACAATGAGGTTTGCAAGGAGCCCAACAAACTCTGTCTAATTGCTTTTCACCTCTGACCAGCCAGTCATGTTTGGCTGCTGATTCATATGTGTCCAGAATACCTAAATTCCTTATCATGCTTGTTATCACTTGTTACTTTGGCAAGATCTTCATTATTTCTAAATTGCAAAAATTCCTCTTCATTTTCCTTGTTAAAGAAAAATTTTAAAAAAACAATTTCAGTGTCATAGGACATAATTGATTTCATGCTTGTCCTCATTTATTAGTAAGCTTGCTTCCTTTCTTTGTGATTCCTTCCCCTGATATATTTGTTAACACCCTGCTGATTAGTGTTAATCCTTTATATTACTAGAATATTTTGCTTACTTGCAAACATATATCTTTTCAACTAAAGTTGTCTCCTTATCTGATGTGTTGACTCTGCTTCCTTGTCATCTCATTTCCCAAATAGATTTCATTCATCAAAATCTTTTAGTGGTATGTGCTCAAGCCACTTGTTCTATAGAGTTCTCAGTCCTTAAGGAGTTAAAAACTATGCTGGGTTTTCATTAAAATCTCTTAGATTGAACATTTCTTTCACACCTCTTGATTTTAACATATTTTTTTCTCTGCACTTGGATTAGTTGGGTATTTTTTTCATGAATTATTATATAGTCAAGTCTCTACTGTTATACTGGAGTCATTAGTTTTCTCTACTCATATCTGCTTTTATATCCATAATGTATAAAATACTTATTTATATTTCAACAACAGTATATCTTTTAAAAATTCCTAAAAAGACAGGCATTGTCCTCCATCTCTTCTGCAACACCTTAAGAATCTAACATTTAAGATAAAGAACTAATTTAAGAACATAATGATTCATCTGAGGATTATTTGGATTTAACTTGTTGAAATGGAAAAATCACAAAATCTATTTTAAAAAAATGTTTGAGTCTTAGTACTGCAATTTACTAACTATTATCTTGGTTGGGTTACATAAGTGATCTGTGTCTAGTCCTCATCTATAAATGTTAATATGAAGTAATTTTGAGGAAAAAAATCATGTTATTGAAAGAGCTATGTAAGTTGCAACACATTCTACATAAATTAAGTTTTATTAACACTCCCTCGTTGCTTATATAAGGGATCAGGAAATCTGATATTAATTGATTTATAGGTAAAGGTTTGATCTGGGGGAAAGTGTACGCATTAAAATAAGATTAGGTGTTATTTACTGAGGTTAGAGAAACAAGGAAAAAGAGAGGCCTTCCCATTCTTCTTTTGAAGACTTAGTTCTCTTTTTTTCTCTTCTGAGTGGTTAAAGTTAATTAAGAGAGCTTCTCTATTCTCTCCCACTATCTCTCTTTTCTACCTAGCCCATGTCTCAGAACAGCTGTTACCTCGAGCTGGAGAATGCAGCCAGGGTATACTGACTGTATAGTACAGGGTGTCACTTTCCCTGCCCCAAAGATCCTTTACATACATTTTATACCTAATCACTTCTCCCACATGAAAGTTTAGTAGTACAGATTTAGTGTATATCTGTTTCTGTACTGTGGCCCTTTAGACAGCCACAAACCACTGTAACTACCTAAATATTTTTTTGCCCTTATGTACCAATTTTCACCCTCTACAAGGTTATTATTGCCTCTGTGGAGAATTTGTGCTATGGGGGACACATGGGAGGATTGGTATTTCAAGCTCATCCTCCCCCTTCTGTCCATTCTCACAGTAAATCTCCCCTTAGCTGAAAACAACTGAAAGCCAGGGGACAGAGGAGTTCACAGATATAGTTTATTCAGGTCACCCTCCTAAGGCACAGGGCTGGGTAGAGAAGGGTGATGAGTGACCTGGATGGGTGAATAGAAGATATTAACACAGACAACACACCAGTAGCCATGAAATACATCTTCTATGTGTGGTGGCTTTGAGAACAGGCAAAGTCAAAAGTCAGAGGAGGTGTGTTCTGAAGGAGACAGAGCAGAAAGGCAGTCAGAGTAATGAAAAGATAGCTTAACACAAAAAACAAGCTAACAGCAATGGCTAGGATATTTCAAGACCTAGTTCTTCTTCCCAAACTTTAAATGCATGAGTCCTTAAGTCTCATGCTAGGATTGACACTCTCCTGCTCTTGTCTTGATGGGCTCTTAGTTCATTAAGGTTCTGTCAGGGATGTGGTACAAAAGGGTTGAGTACAACATTTCATTTAATGAAAGGATTAATGAGGCTTAAGAGAAGACATGATGTGGAAGAATTAGAACTTTTGTCTAATCTCTAATAGAACCCAGGACCTTCCTGGTATATCACATTATACCACTACATTTCTCTGACTGACCCAAATTTCCCAGCTTGCTCCCTTCTGCTTAATTCTTTCCCATTTCACTTGAATTCTCTTTAGATTTTACAAATAGTATTAACAGTTATAAACTTTTATGTTGGGAAATTACACCTAATAAATTATTCTCAAGCATTCACACATTTGACTTTTTCACTTATCACTAATTATGAATGACCCCAAATTTGCGTGTCATATAATAATTTGTCATTTTGGTGTTATTTTTAGTTCTTTGTCTTACAATGTAGCTGTCCCTTAGAGAGTAAGTAAGGCTAGCTTACCAACCCACATACACATTTAAATCAGCCTTGTGTTTAGCAACTTTCAGGGCCACCCATAAAGTGACTCATAAACACAAAACATTTGTGTGCAGTGATTTATATATCCATTTTCTGGTGCAAATTATGCATAAAGGTGGTTTTTAGAAATAGAGCAATTTGCAAAGATATAGTGAGGGTCCACTATAGTTGAAAATCTAAGGTTATAAAACAAAAAAGAATGAGATTTCTCACAGGATTTTAATTTTGTTATTTTTTTTAGATGGCACATAAGAGAAGTCTTCAAAACATGTAGGTAGAAAGAAAAAATGAGAGAGTCTTAGTCATTATTCTCTTCCTGATAAAGTCCTAGAACAAACAGAGTTTTCTCAATTTATCTAACACTCTTTATAAGAGGCACAAAAGTGAAACAAATGGTAATTTTAAGAGAATAAATACTGACTCTGTTCTGCTTAAAATAAAATTACATATTCCCTTGTAAAAGAAAAGATGTCAGAGTTAGCACAGAAGGATGAATTCATGTTATTAAGGATTCACAATTAAAATATTAAAATTCTGACATTATAAAAATGCTCATAAACCCACAACCATCTTTTGATGTCAGGATGATATTATAGTCATTAAAAAATAATATTACCTAGAAATTCCATCTGAACAAAGAAATTACACAGAAGAATTTTATTAAATAAAATTAGCATTCCTAAAGATGTTTGAAATCTACTTTGAGTAACTTTTATGATTGTGAACTGTAAAAATGAGCATTAAGTACATATTTCAACCTGGTGAGGTACAATCACTTTTTATTTTGATTATATCTTGAGATCTGCAATTTGTAGGAAATACTAGCAAATTTATGTTCAGATAAGCTTTCAGTGTTTATGAGTGTATTTAAACATGTTAAAGGTACATTTCTTAGCAACGTGATGCCTCAATAAGCACTATATATAGTGAACTTAGCACTACGGGTGAATTGTATTCACCTATATGCTCATCAGTAAAATACAGAACATGCTTATTTATTTGTTTTTGTCTGCATGGTACAGTAGCATTGGCAGATGGTCAACCTTTAAATGAAAGTCTGAACCTATCCTTTAGCTTTACTTTATCTGGCATTAGAAGCAAGAATTGATTAGTGAAACAGTTTATACAGAGTTGGAAATATGTAATATAACTGCAAACTTATTTACTAACACAAATGATAGTATAACAACAATAAATGGACATTTAAAAAGTATATTTTTCCCTATGCCATGTAAAATAGAAAAATTCTTCTACAGACCATTATGAAATTTCATTTGCCAAGTTTCCTTCCATTCTGTGCTGTATGTATCAGCAATGAAATTCTCAAAATTTGTTAATGGAGGTATTTTTCTGTGGAAAAATGTCTTTTTCCCTTACAATGGAGAAAATGATATTCACCACTTCACAGAATATGACACTTGGCTTTATCATACTGCAAATGTGGAAATAAGGATTTTAGGGGATGGTTAAATTTTGTATAACAAAATTATTATTTTCAATATACTCCAGTAAACTGTTATTTTCACTATCTTCATACATATATTGACTCTCTAAGGAAACATATTTGAAATCTCAGGGTTCATATATTCAGTTCAACCAGAAATATCTTTGCAAAGCTTACCAAATTAATTTTTTCCATGCCTACTTTTAGTCCTAGTAGTATACATTTCTTTGAGGTAACTATCTGCCTTAATTTGTAAATGAGACAAATTTATAAATTCTGCTATAAGAATATTTTAGTTACTTATAAGTAAAATATCCGAGACATAGGACATCCTGTCCCCAGTTATTTATTCTACCTCTATAATTAAGAATTAATGTTCTATGCTTTCATTTTCATTGCCACCTACATAATACCTTGCTCTGCTTGGTCAAGTATATTCCTCACATTCTTCACCACCTTACTGAAATCCTATTGAGGCAGGAGAGAGATGGGCCCCAAGTTAGACATTTACAACTGCCCTTCTGCTTACATTTCGTGGGGCAGGAAAAAGTGGGCTTCAGGCCAGACACTTACAACTGGTCTCCTGTTTGCATTTCCTGAGACAGGAGATAGATGGTCTCCAGGTTAAACATTTAAAATCAGCCTCCAGTTTACTCTCTGAAATGGAAGCAACAACAGAGACAGGGTAAATAGCCAGGCTTTGTCTCTTATGGATGCCTTAATATAACAGTCATGGCAAGAACAAAGAGGGGGCAAAACCTTGTTTGAGTAAAGGATCAAGGGCTCTCCGCTTCCCCCCTCCTTGGGGCAAAGGAAGCACTACACATGCGCAGAAAGGCTCCTCAGGGGTCAAAAGTCAGGGGACAGCACCAGGCCATAAAGAGTCTTGCTTTCCCCAGACTCCTTTGCATCGAGATCCACCTTGGCTGAGAAGTACATGTGCACCTAAGGGAAGGGTCCTGAGACAGACTAGCCAGGGGGGGACAAAGCAAGATGATTGGCCAGAAGGAAGACAAAGACCCGGAAAACTGCCCCCTTATAAAAGATTTAAACTTCCCAAAGGCGCGACTCTCTGAGTTCGCCTGTGTGTCTTTCCGCATGTACTTTGCTTTTCCAATAAAATTTTTACTTTTCTCTTTACCTTCTGCCTCCTTGCCTGAATTTTTTCTTGACAAGGCAGGCAAGAACTGGGGATCCAGGTCCTAGCCGCTGGCCTCTGTGGTCTAGTGGTTAGGATTCCTGGTCCGGGAACTAAGATCTTGTTTCCAGCTACTGCTCCCTGTTGCTTGTGTGCATACGAAATCACTATCACCCTTCCATAAACTTTTTCCAAAACTGTAGAATTGTACAATTGCCTTTCCTGCTAAATGGCAATGGGTATTGACCACTGTGGAAGGCAGAACAATGGCCCCACAAAGATGTCAATGTCCTAATCGCTGGAATCTGTGAATATGTAAATTTACAGGGCAAAAGAAAATTCAGGGTGCAGATGAAATTAAAGTTGCTAATCAGCTGACCTTAAAATAATGAGATTATACTTAATAATTGGGGTGAATCCTTAAAAACAGAGGACAAGACTAAAGAGTCAGTGAGAGGTGTGATGACACATGAAGAGGCAGGTGAGATTTGAAGCATGAGTGGGACTTGATCTGCAGTTACTGGGTTTAAGATGGAGGGAGAGGGCCATGAGCTGAGGCATGTGAGTGGTCTCTAGAAGCTGGGACCAGCCTTCAGTTGACAGCCAGGAAGAAATGGGAATCTCAGTCTGCAACAGAAAGACATGGATTTTGCCAACAACTTGCATGAGTCTAGACATGCCTTCTCCCCTAGAGCCTCCAGAAAAGAATGGGGTCTGTTGACACCTTAATTTCAGCCTAGTGAGACCTATTTTGAACTGACTTCCAGAACTGTAAGATAATAAATTTCTGTTGTTTTAAGCTTAGTTTGTGGTAATTTGTATGACGATAGGAAACTAATACAGTCACATTCACCTCCAACCATTAATGTATTAATTAATTTAGTTATTCTACAAGCATCCATTAACTGTCTTGTAGATAGATTGGGTTGGTTCTGTTCCACTGTGACCAACTGGGTGAAGGGATTTAGCTCCTATTCTTCCCAGAATTCTATTGAAATATTAGTAAAGAGGCAAATAGGAGAATACATTCATTAAAGAATCAAAAAGAAGAGTGGGAACATCAACAGATAAGAGACTTTAGAAGATAGAGAGTAGTTTGGAGCATATTTATGAGTAATCTGGACTGGAAGAATCTACAGACCAAAACCTGCACAGGAAATCTTATAGGGGGAATGAGTATGGTTATTTCCTGCCAAGTCCTGGGAGACTTCAGATTCTGTATTGGACAGTTTAAAAATAGAGTAAGATGGAAATCAAGGTGATTATGTGAAGCAAAGTCTATAGATCAGCTGTGCAATTTTCCTCATTTGCATCTCTAGGTTAAAAATAAATTGGGTAACCTGCCAAAGGAGGGCTAAGGATCTAGTGTGGGGATTATCCACCAGAATAAGCCTCCCTCAGACTGAAAGATGGGAGAGAAGAGGACTCCCTGCCTATTCCTTCCTTTAAAGTGAAGAGAGTCAATAGATGTAATTATATTTGTCAGGTAAATGTTATAAATGTTGACAATGTAAAGACAGTAATCTAAATGATAGAAACGGCAAGGGGGGCGCTGCTGAGAGAGGTGGAAGGAACTAATTTCCTCGTTTTATGGTAGTTGAGAGATGTCATCTAAAGATGTTGAAATAAGAAACAAGATTTAAGTATGCATATTATTTAAAATTATGAATGTAACATATTGTGGTAGGCAGCCTCTAAGTAGCCCCAGTAATCCCTATTTCCTGGTATTCACATCTTTGTGTTATCTCCTCACCTTGAGTGTGGGCTAGGGTTATTGATTAACTTCTAATAGAATACAGCAGAAATGACAGGATGTGAATTTGAGATAGGATATTAAAAAAAGACTGTGACTTTAACCCTGAGTGCTTCCTTGGATTGCTCAGCTGCCATGTTGTGAGACAGTGTGGTGGAAAGGCCTGCAAGCGATCCTTTCCCCATCAGTGAACCTTCAGACAACACTGATGTCCTGGTTGGTAATTTGACTGCAACCACAGGAAAAATTTTAATTTTTGTATAGTCAAATATATCTCATCCTTTTTGCCAGAAATTTTATTTTCCTATCCATAGATTATACATAGAGTATCAAAGATTTTTGTGTAAGAATGTTTTTTCAGTTTTACAGCTATAACTTTAATTCATATGAAATTTATTTTTTGTCTAGAAGAGTTTCCAATTTGACTTTTCCTGCATGCCTAGTCAGTTTTACCAGAAAAATTTATTAAATAATCCATCATTTTGCCACTTATGTAAACAAATAAAATAAATTTAATCAATTATCATATGTACTTGGATTTGTTTCTGAAGGCTATTCTGTTATACAGATCTATTTGTTTCTTCCTATACCAACCAATATCTTACTGATTTGCTGAATGCACATTCTAGCTAATTAGTAAAGCAAGTTCTGACCCCATCCAAATTGCTTTTCTTTCTACATTTATTGGCTAGTCAAACTATAATGTACAAAGAGCTCAAGATGGACAAGAAAAAGACACCTCAATTTTTTAAATGACCAAAGAACACAAAAAAGGTTATTTACAAAATAGCAAATTCAAATGACCAACAAACATAAAACTCTCCAATATTCAATAATAGTCAATTAAATTAACAATAAGATATAACCTTACCCTATCTGACTGACAACAATTTAAGAGTTCTAATTTCTATTTCCAGTGAGAATGCAAAGTAAAAGGATACTTACCATAGTGACAAGGGACTGAAATATGCATTGTTATGGCCTTTGGTGAAGCTATCTCGATATCTAAGAGTATGCATTTGACCTAGCAGTTCCACTCTTGGGAATCTATATCATAGAAATAAATCAAATAGTACTTAAGACTATTTCTACAGCATGTTTATTCAGCAATGATCATTGTGGCACAAAGCTAAAAACATTTTTCATGACCATTAGTAATGGCATCGTTCAAGAAATCATAGTACATGTATATTATGAAATTTTCAACTATTTAAAAAGAATCTCTTACAATTATACTAGTCAATTTAAAGATATTTCCACAAAATATGAGTGAGAAGATGAAAATGCAGAAAAGTATAGGTAACATGATCTCAATTTTGTAAAATAAACAATGACCAAAAGAACTTCTACAGGTATCATCTCTTTGCATGTAGAGTAAGACCATAAAAAATGACTGTGCACGCTGAAACCATACACATTGTTTTAATAATCAATAGAGAAAACTAAGATTGTTCTGAAACCCTTAACAAGTTTAGTCAAAACATTAAAATTGCTCTTACTGTCAATTAGGTATAAATGTATAGAGAAATTAGCAAATGTAAAACGATATATTTAGTACACTGTAAGTTAAAACATTAGGAGCATTAAGAATTAAATCGTTTTATTTCATTGTAAAAAACTTATTAAAACAAACTTATCAAGGATGATTGGAAGGCTACTGCCTTCTCCATTGGCTAAATTACTATATGGAGTATGTATCTTTTCTATGCCTTAGCAAATTATCATTCTTCTTTTTTTGAATTTTTTTTTTCTGGCCGTGCCGTGCTGCTTGCCCTATCTCAGTTTCTTAAACAGGGATTGAACCCGGGCCATGCCAGTAGGCCACCAGGGAACTCACGTCATTCTTCTTTTTAAGATTGATTCAGCTTCTGACATTTTATCCTTTCAGTGTTGTGAAATATCTCCAGAAATGCTTTTAACGTGAAGTTTTTTTTATTGGCATCACTTCCTCAGGGACATCATTCTTTTTATTACAATCACTTTCCTTATTTATGTTGATAAGTTCACCTTCACTAAGTCCTTCTGGCTGCATAGCTAGAGTCTCTCGAATGGCAGCAGTGTCAGCATTCCCATGGCTAGTTATTTCTTTCATCACTCGATTTATGTTCAGTTGGAATTTCACTACCAGCATTATGATTTTTCCTTTTTTTGCTGCACTTTGATCTTTGTTGCCCATTTTCATTTTTGATTATTCATTTTGTAAAATGTCGTGTAGTTTTATCACGGAGAGACAAGGAAACAACACACTACATGCTTTGCTGTCTGTGCATGACCTGAATAAGAAACGTGCAGTGACCAATCAATCACCAACAGATTTTGAAAAAAGTACCATGATTGGTTATGATCATGATGTACATTTGTTATTTACAAGATGGTTTGTAGACTGACAAGTTAGCAGTGAACTTTGTACTTTTTTTTATATATAAAATTATTTATTTTTGGCTGTGTTAGGTCTTTGTTGCTGCTCGCAGGCTTTCTCTAGTTGCAGCAAGAGGGGGCTACTCTTTGTTGCGTTGTGCAGGCTTCTCATTGTGGTGGCTTCTCTTGTTGCAGAGCATGGACTGTAGGCATGCGGGCTTCAGTAGTCATGGCATGCAGGCTCAGTAGTTGTGGCTCATGGGCTCTAGAGCGCAGGCTCAGTAGTTGCAGCACACAGGCTTAGTTGCTCCCCAGCATGTGGGGTCTTCCCGTACCAGGGCTCGAACCTGTGTCCCCTGCATTGGCAGGCGGATTCTTAACCACTGCACCACCAGGGAAGTCCTGAAGTTTGTACTTTATGCATTCATTCACAGTTAATATACTGTGGCAACTGAAATTCAAACCATGTTCTTGGGAGCCTGGTGCTATTCAACTGAACTGTAGTAAGTGAAATTTGTTTATGTAGGAACTGTGCAAAGTGAAGACTTTCTATATATGAACATATGTGTATGATTATATAATCATGTATTTTTAAAATTTCTAAATTTTGGTAAAAACACATAACATAAAATTTACTCATTCCAACCACTTTAAGTGTGTAGTTAAGTAGTGTTAAGCATATCCACATTATTATACAATAGATCTCCAGAAATTTTTCTTCTTGCAAAACTGAAACTCTATATCCATTGAGCAATGTGTATGTTTTACATGATTATAAAATCATGAAGAAATATCAAAAGATTCTATATAGGCTGTAAACATTTGTTAATGGAAAGGGACTGTGTTTCTGAATTAAGGGAGGGAAAATTAGGCAAAAAAAAAAAAAAAAAAGAGAAAGAAAAAACTGCACTAAGATAAAACATATGCCATATTATCACATTTATGTATTTATTATAAATGTGAAAATATTTGTGTATATATGTAAATAAAAATAAAAGTAACTAATTAAACAGAAATAAAAGTTAAATTAGCAAACCTTGGAGTGAGGAGATAGCAGAAGGAGTAGGGGTAAGCTAATTTTCTCATCTTTCATAATAGAGTCAGTTGATACTGTTGAGTACTAATAAATTGCAAAAACAAGACGTAAGTGTAATATTCAGTATTACAGAAGTAATGACCAAAGGAACTTGAAATAAAAACAGTTAAATGTGGTTATCTCTGCTAAACAGAAGTAGGAGTAAAGAATGGGAGAGTTTTTGCTTTGTGCTTTATAATCTTCTGTAAACTGGATTTTTTTATTACCATATTTATTTTATTTTTATAACTTAAAAAAATGGTAAACTTAGTACATATTCTCTGGGTGATTACCATCCAGTTACACACCGCATAAGAATTAAAGTACCACACACGGCAGTAATCATTCAACTGCATAATTATCTGTTTTGAAATATGTATATAATATAATCATTTTTCCTTAAGAAGTGAAGTTTAGTAGCAGCATTAATGAGGAGAGAGGAGGCACTACATCTAAAACTTCTGTGATCATTATGCAGACAGTGATGTCCAACACCATAAAATACTAAGATAAATTAAGGTAAGTAGCAGGACAGCAGTAAGAACATTAACCTAAAATTTGAAACCAATTTAAATATTCTATGGTCAGCTCTACTATATAATGAAAAACCGTGTCAGTTTCCTCATTAAGTGGATCAAGGAACTTTAACATTACTACTATCAGGCAGACATAACAGAAAAATGGATCCTGATCTAAAAGGTTTTCTAAAACATGCTTGATGTTGAGTAATTTTAGTAGAAGTCATTCATTTCCTTCAAAACTAGTCACATTTAAATCACGGCTTTAAACATAATTGTGAGCAAATTTCCAGACTTCCAGAGAATGTGTGAATATGCATGAATATGGCGGGGGTTGGGGGAGTGACTGAATTTGCCAGAATTTATGAGTAAAAATGAGATAAACTTTTATAGATGTTAAATACCTTGGAGAGCATGATAGTGTGATAGCAGCTGTGTTTGTTTGCTTTCCTGCTGCTGTTCTTTGAAGAGTGTGTGTTGGTATTTTTGTATGGAGCTAAAGAATAAAGATATTTTATTTGTGCATGATATAAAGTTGTGGTTGGTAACAAACATTCTTCTAAGTTTTGGCATTGAAAGATGACATATTAATGCAAGAAATTAGATTTTGTTTTTCAAGAGGAGCAGAAGATTCAATTACACTTTCTCAATACTCATTTTCAGAATGGATCGTGTAAATGGACAGAAAGAATGAAATAAATTAGCAAACCACATGTAAGAAAACATCTGTTGTCTAATCTTATACATGACAATTAAGGCAAATAGACTATTTGCTTGGTCCCAGCTATCTCTGAATGCATGTGAAAATCCATCTTGTAGCTATGACTGTTGCTTTTCCAGAACTATTACAAAAGCGTTGACTCCTCAGAGTTTGAGAGAGAGAGAGATTGGTTATATATTCAACATTTAGCATGATTTCTTCATGAAAAAATAAAGAATTAAATATATACAGAGGAGGTTCCATGAATCAGTGCATATAAAACTCTATATTTTCAATTATATGATTTATTTTGCAACCACACACACACCAACCTACTAATCACCTACCATGATTGAAATTTTTTTTCCTTCTTAGTTTAGTTCTCAAGATATAGTCCATATTAACAAAAGTGAAGCAGAGAAAAGAATCAAGTTAGTTAAATCGATAATTTTCAAAATGTTTAGCTTTTAAGATGACTGGCTATTTACATTAGTGATTGTGCAGTTCTCCTTGTTATCCTGACTATGTAACAAAAACAAAATGTTGATTCTACCTTTATGTTTTTCTTTTACCAATTCTCTTGTCTATAATAAATTCCCTATTCAGCTCTTCCTAGAAATTAAACTTAATTCCTTTCTCTCTGAGAGTGTGAAGAGCCTCTTTCTATTCTTCATAAACTTTCAATAATGCATGGGCTAAGGTGTAGCCAGTATACCCATGTGTAAAAGAAAGGAAACTCTATATAGTTCAAAAGCTGAATGAAAAAGGCAAAGAAATAAAACAGTTTGGATACCTGAATAGGTAATGGCAGGTAGGGAACATCTATAAAAGGGATTCTTAGGAAAGTTATACTTGGTAAATTTTGAAACTTCCCTCTTGTTATTTCCAAATCTTCAGAAGAGATTTGTTTATCATGGCAGACTGTCCATCTGTACTGAGGGGAATTAAGGGACAGACCAAATCTTTACAAATAATGTGTACTGGCTCTACTTATGAAACCTGCTCTGGAGAAGAGTCATAGTCTTCACATTGTAAACACAAGTTTCTTGTCACTGCCCTTCCATTTGTCCTCCAGCTTTCTCTCAACCCTTTCTTATGTGAGTTTTGCAGAAAAGGTTTAGAGCCAGCCAGACTCACTGTGCAGTTTATCTTTTATATATAAATACAAAAACTGTACCACTATCCCAAATTAATGATGACATTTTTTATACCCTGTGATGCACACTAACATTAGAGAATGTAAAATAAACTAATATTTACTGAATGTCCATACGATAGTATTAATCATCTCACATAATCTTTACACTGTGGATCAGAAAGATTAAAAAACTACAAACAATAAGGATGACAAGTCAAAACCAATGGGTTTTATGTGGATATTTCAGTTTTGCCTACTCAGGATACTGTTCCATCTCATCTTTATTAGTGCGAGCATCCCAATTTTCTTTAAGGAACTCCACAACAATTCCTTGTGATTTGAATGCATCTGCCCACCCCATTCTCTCACTTGGGTAACTCAGAGCCCTCTCTAAACTTTATTTGCTTGAATTAGCAAAGAAGACTGGCTCAGCCATTGCAGTAGGAAAGAATGAGGAAAACATGACAAAAGAAACAGAGAAAAGTGAATGTGAGAGACGTCAGGGAGAAAGAGAGAAGGAAGGTCCTGCTTGACTTGAATCTCTAGCGCACCATCTTCATGGGCATACAACCTGCATGTCACACAGGATTCTGAACTTGGAAGGGCCTCACACATAATGTTGACTGCTCTGCTGTAGTCATCTTGAAATTCTTAATAATTTTTAAACACGGCATCTTGCTTTTTCATTATGCAAATTATGTAGCCAATCCTGATCTCCAGGCCCAGCTTCTAAGATCTAGTTCTTTTTATTATGTGAACTTCCTTAGTATTTTTTTGTTATACGAAAAGACATGCCCTTCTGTGCTTCAGCTAGTCTGAGCTGAGAATTTGTGACTTGCAACGGAAACAGTTGTGACAAACATACCTTCAAACCTGCACTTTCTATCAGTCTTCAGGTTGTGATACCATTAACCCTTGATCATATGTGAAGGATAAGGTATTCACTTATGAATGATTTATGACACAGTTTTAACACCAAGTGCTGTTTTCTGGCCATCTGTCATGCTTTCAGGTAGCTTCACAACATCAATTTGATAGTCCATGGAATGAAAACTAATGTTAACAACTCCTAAAAATATATATGTTTCATTTATATAAAATATAAATACTTAAAATATATTTAAAAAAATAAAAGCATATCTGATACCTATATAGCATGTGGCAAATACATGCCAGGGAAAATTATAATATATATACTTTAGAGTGATTTTCAGTTTATAAAATGTTTATACATACAACATATTACTATAAGAAGTTTTCTATTTTGAATAGAGCTACTGGGCCTATTGATAGGTAAACTATTTTGCATTTTAGTATTTTAAAAACAAATGAAAATTGTATCCACTGCCTTACAGAAGCATGGTTTACCTACATCTGAAATTCAGTTTGTGGTACTGGTAATTATAAGTTAGTAAAGATTTGGACAAGTAGGGAAAAATCCATCTATGATCAACCAAAACAGCTGAAGGGGTTGGGTGCTGCTATACTGAGACAAGAACTCAAAGACAGGAATTCTTTCAAGTGGAAGAGAGAAAACTAAGAGAGGACATGGTCAAAATACACGAAATCATATATATGAATTAGATCAAAAAGAACATGTGCTTTACATTCTGAAATATTAAAATGAGGTCCTGTCTTCTAAAACCTCAGTTTAGAAAGTTAGGTTGAACTAGAAGTACTACTTAATTTCAAAAAGCATTTGAGCAAATTTATTAAGGACAGAGAAACATGTGGTTACTAAAAGTAAACAGACTAAGACTGAACACTAAGGTTTAACACAGGTTTGGTGGAGGGCTAACACATGTTTCCATAGCCTTGTGGTTTTATCTGTCAAAAATATAAAAATTAGGAAAAAAAATTCTGGGCTAGAGTCCCCTGTGTGTCCATCCCACCTGAAGACTCTAACAGGGCCTGGTGTACCCAACTGTCTGTTTGGCTTCCTTCTGAGCTCTCCTCATTTCTTCCTTTGCCAGCCTAGTTTGTCCTTGCTTAAGACCACTTTTCAGGAGATGGGTGAGGTGCAGCTCTTCCTTGTCATAGTGTAAATGAAGAGAGGATGTTTATTTTGCTTACAACAGTTCACTCCCTCCTGGTAGTAAGAAGTGAAAATTAGGTCTAGGGAATCACATAACTGAGAGAGGTGAAAATAGAGTTAGAGAAATGGCAGGACCTTAAAATGAATTCAGGATTTAGTAACCATCTGAAGGACAACAACAGATGGTAAGTTTAGAGGTGTACAAATATAATGGGAAGAGGTCAGATGAATTTTGATAGCAATCGCAGGAGAACTGCGTGATAGTTTTGAGGAATAAAGAAGAGAAGAGAAACCATACGGTGAGATGATAATTAGGTTCCAGCATTTGCCTTTAAGAAAAGAAAAATCTTGGAAACTTATTTATGAAGACGTAACCTGAGGTAAAGGTAAAGATTTATTGGAAAATAGAAGAAAGAGAGATGACATTATGGGTCTAAATTGCAGAATCTTGAAGAGATTTTACAGTAAAATTAAACCTAGGAAAATGAGTAAAGGAAAAATAGTAATTTAAACAACACAGAACTATGAATCAGGCTTCCTAATGACAGGAAGAGTAGAAATAGTACTGAGAAATTGAAGAGAGTTCCCCAAGAAATTTTTTATAAAACTAACCCAAACCATTTTGACACTGAAAATAAACTTAGTGAATTATCTGCTTATTAAAATACAGATCTCTTCTTCATGTCCAGGAAGAAAAGCAAACATCTTTTCAGTGCAGAGAAAAGTCTCTGCGGAGTGTGGGTGACTGGTTAAACGTATTAAGAGCTTGCTAAACTCGGGGATCACTCCATTCCCTAGGTTAGGCCCAAGTTTTCTTTTAAGGTCAAGAGAAGGTAGATGTTTCATATCAGGAAACTAGTTAAAATGGTTTTCCGCTGCCCATTCTCCAGTCAAGGCAATGCATATGCCACATTGGTTTATGGCAGTTTCTGCTTGAGAGGTTTCCAGTCTTATTCTTCTGAGGTATCAGAGAGTTGTGATAGCTGGAGGAGCTGGATTTTAAACCTGAGGAGAAACTAGGCAATCAGATAACCTTTTCAGAGAGAGCTCTGTGGCAGCAGCCTCTAGGATGCACTGGTGGGACCAGAGCGGAGTCTGAGAAGGCAGTCAGAGGCTGGTTCAGCCGAGCAGGAGAACAGTGTCTGAGGCAGGGCAATGGTGTGGAGAGAATGGATTTGAGGCGTGTTAAGGACTAGGAATTGACAGTATTTAGAGACTGGATGCAAAAGGGAGCAGGTTTCTGCTAAGGCAAGTGGGTAGGCCGTGTTGCTATCTGCTGAGGTGACTTGACTGGGTGAGAGGCAGGTAAAGAGACAAAGATGTTGATTTCACTTTTGTATGTGTTGGATTTTAGGTGTCTATGGGATAGTCTCATTTTTTCCCCTCTCCAGTTCTGACTGCCCGCCTTCTGATGAATATTTTTCTTTACATGGATTAATATACTCGTGAAGTCAAAGTTATCAGTCCTTTAACCTAGGAAAAAACCCAACAGCTTCTGATTATATGTTAATTTAATTAGTTTGATTATCAGAAGGGCAAACATTCCTCCTTTTCAGATTTTGGGGTGGTGCTCACTGTTCACCCTGTACCACCTTGACTTGGGTGTAATTTTTCAAAGAGAAGAAACATCAAAGATAACTTTCAGGATTGCTGTCTGGAATATTGAAGAACAGCGGTGGTGCTGGCAAACATTAACAATTGGGGTGGAGATTGTGAGAGGTTCAGTTTTGTTATATGCCTAAATTGGGAATATACTAGAATTGCGATATCATAGAATGTCAACATGGATGGGACTTTCAAAGAGAAGGAAAAATAACATTGAGCATATAATATGTACCCAGCACTTTGCTAAAACACTTTCATATATGTTACTTCAATTAATCTTGATAATATGCTTGTAAATTATTTCTCCTGTTTTGTAAATGGAAATAGAGATTCTCAGAGGATAGTAAGTAACTCAAAGTCACCCAGTTAGTTATGTAGTGGATTATTTAGAGCATTTAGAGGATGGGAAGGGAGCCGATATCACCCTTGGTACCTCATGCCAAAGGTATGAAAACTGGTTCTTAGGGGGCAAAAAAAGGTCTCTTTTTATTTCTAAAGCACTGATAAATACATGGTATATCTAAAGTATTAAAATTTTACAGGGAGGCAATTAGGAAAAATGTCTACAAAGTTTCCTTAAGGGAATGATTATAAAAAGAAAGATTGAGAAAAACTGATTTAGACTCCATTTCATTTAATAATTTTTTTTACTTTTTTCCAAATCCTTTATTGTTCCACATGAAACCTCATGTTGAAGAATTCTATGTACAACAAGTAAAAGCAGTGTTGGTTTAAATGTCTCTTGGGAGAGGGCCCAGGATCATTCCATTTCCTTTTCCCTCCCCTTCTGTGGTGGCCCTGGAGGAACTGATATGAAAGATTAGAGCTCTGAGCATCTTAGTTGGAATATCTGAAGAACAATTTAACCTCTTCATTTTGCAGATGAGTAAACTGAGGCATGCATGTACCGCAGAAGCATGAACTCTGCCAGTCATTTGTTATTTGGAGGCCCTGCAAAAAGTGGAACTGAATCAGGTTTTCTACCTTGAGGCATACTATAGGGTGAGATGCTATCCTGAGCAAAGGTCAGGGAAAGAATGTTTAGAGAGATGATGAGAGAAATAAGCGAGTAGAGATGTTGAAAAAGGATACTCATCACAAGAAAAAAAATTTTTTTGTAACTGTATAAAGTGACAGATGTTAAGTAGACTTATTGTGGAATCACTTCAAAATATATACAGGGGATTCCCTGGTGGTCAGTGGTTAGGACTCTGTGCTCTCACTGCCAAGGGCCCAGGTTCGATCCTTGGTTAGGGAACTAAGATCCCACAAGCCACGTGGCGCAGCCAAAAAAAGAAAAAAAAAATATATGTACAAAATCAAACCATTATATTGTATACCTGAAACTAATACAATGTTATATGTCAAAAAAAAAAAAATTAAGAGAATGCTGTTATCAATGGCAGCAAATGGAGAGGTGATCAAGGATTGAGACCTGACAGCATAAAATTTTCTGGTCACTTGTGACTGCAGTTTCAGAACAGTGTGCAGGCAGAGCTTGATTTCACAGGAAATTGTAAATATTTCAGACATCATAGGCAAAAAACCTAAGGATGCTAACTTTGTTAACCATTGCAACTAATTATACAATACCCTCTCATGACTGGATAGAGACATCAATAGATTAATCACGGCAAACTGACAAAACTGTATTTATTCTATTGTATTAGGATGGGCTCAGCTAAAGTATTAGAACCAAAGCAAATAATGCACACAAAAGAATGCCTTCAGGAGAGAGCTCAATAAAGACAGGCTTTATGTACATTTGATTTTACAGAATGTCCAAAACACAGAAATTCATCTGAGGTTAAAAAAAGAAAAACATATATGGTGATGAGAAAGAGACATTAATGAAAGAAAAAGAATATTTGAAAATCTCTATACGGTACCGTAGAATTCTAGCTTATTTTATATGTATTTTTAGCTTTGAGTTACGTAGTTACTACTTGCTATTGTTAGACAAATTATTATCCAAGTGACTCAACAAATTATATCTGGGTGTTAGTAATTGTGTTTTAATATGAAAGAATTAAACTGTAATCTTACAACAGTCTTAATGATTTCTTAATTCCTTTTTGCTACTTATTTCAAATATTGGGAGTGCGATCTGGTAGTGACATCTAACACTTTCAACTGAACCTTAGTTAAATGTTAATATTAGTTAATGTAAGTTACTTAATATTAAGGAATACTCCTGTTCCCTTTTAAACAGCTCTATCATCTACAAACATGGGCAAATTAATTTTCTAATCAAAACATCCTGGTAAACTATTAAGCATGACATTAAACTGTGTTAATATGTTAACTATATTCCCTATGAAAAATTTCTATCTGAACTTACAGGATAAGGCCCTGGAGAAAACTTAGCAGAGCACAAATTACTTAAATGTGTTTTAAGAAGAATCACATATCTATATAATAATTTTCCTTTTCACACCTACCTTGAATCAACTGTTCTCCACAGTGACTCATTATGGTAGCAAGATCTTCTTGGCCTTGCTAAACAGACTTAAAAAAACTGTTAAAGCCTGTGTAAGTGTGTAATACAGCAAAGGGAAGAACTTGGCTCTATCATGAACATTTGTCTAAAATTAATATTTGCTTCTTACTGGAATACTACTCTCATTGAAGAAAAAGAAATAACCAAACAAAACAAATTGTGATACACCAAGGGGGAAAAATAATTTAGCAGGGGTCAGAAAATATTTTTCTGTAAAGGGCCAGATAGTAAACATTTTAGGCTTTGCAGGCCATATGGTTTCTGTCCCAAGTACGCTACAGTTGTAGAGCAAAAGCAGCTACAGACAATATGTAAAAGAACAGGCATAGCTGTATTTCAATAACATTTTCTTTACAAAAAATAAGCAGCATATCAAAATTACAATGAGATACCACTCCACACACACTAGCATGGCTAAGTTCAAAAAGTCAGGTAAAAAAAAAAATCGTTGGCAAGGATGTGAGGAAATTGGAACCATCCCTGTTGATGGGAATGTAGGATGGTGCAGCTACTTTGGAAAAGTCTGACAGTTCCTTAAACTGTTAGCATATGACCCAGCGATTTCTCTCCTGTGCGTTGTATCCAAGAGAAGAAATACTTATGTCCACACAAAAACTTGTACATGAATATTTATAGCAGCATTATTCATAATAGTCAAAAGGTAGAAAAAAATCCAAATGACCATCAACTGATGAATGGATAAACAAAATGTGCTATATCCATACAGTGAAATATTACTCAGCCCTTCAGGGATACTTGGCCATGCTTGGGGAAAGTTTTGGTGACAACTAGTGGGTAAAAGTCAGGAATGCTGCTACACATCCTACAGTATATAGGACAGTCCCTCCCATAACAAGGAGTTATCCAGCTCCAGAATTTAATGTGACGAGGCTGAGAAACACTGGTGTAGACACATACGTTATATAACTGTATCAGTGGTCATTCTGTGGATGTGATTTGCTTTTTTCTCACCTAACATTCTATTGTAAAACAGCAGCAATTTTAACCAAGACGGACAAGCATGTGGAAAGTGTGGAAGAAGCCATGCCTCATATCCCGTCTGGGAGGCAACACTGTTTTATCTTGTCATTGAGGGTTCGGAATGAAAGCGCAAAGTTCGTGCTAATGGCCAATTATTTGAATACACTGTCATTAAGCACAAAATGCTACAGAATTTATGTACAGTGAGGCATTCCTCCACTGTAGTCAGGTGGTAAAGCAATGATGAAAATGATAAAGTTAAATTACTTAAGCTTGAATTAGGCTTGTTATTAAGTGGTTCTTGTTTTAATGCACTGACCACTTGGAAAGTACTCATGGCAAAGAACTGAATTTGTAGTTTAACTGAAAGAGGGAAATGTAGCGGTTTTCCTTGTTTCCTAGCTCTCCACCTCTGTGCTAATTTAAGGGAGAGAAGGGAAATGCATGTGAGAAGAGAGGACAGAAAAAAAAGTGGAAAGGCAGGTGGAGGAGAAAATATGACTGATTACTCAAAATTTAAAAAAAATTAAAGTCATCCTAAAAGGAAATTATTTCATTTTTCCTTACATGAACTTAATAGCTCATTGTGGTCTCAATGCCAACAAACTAAAATTTTCTGAAGGAATGGGAAGAGTTAAGGGAGCTATTTCTAAAGTTACTTTATTTCTGTTAGCTTATGTATTTTGTTAAAAACCTTATATATAAAAAACTTATTTTCAAACCCCCAAAAAACCCTTAATATGAAACATTTCCAATAAACAGAAAATTACAGAAAATAATAAAAAATAAAATAGACACAAATATACCCACCAGTGAGATTAAATATGTGTTAACATTCTGCTAGATTTACTTCAGATCTTTCACTTTTAATAGATAAAAACATTTACCGATACTTCAGCTATAACATTTCAGCTTTAATTCCTTCCTTCTTCTTCCTTTCCTCTTTGGAACTAGATGACATTGTTGTGTTTATTTCCCTCATGTTTTTGCAGTGTTATCACACACATACACATTACATTTATATATATATATATGTATATATATATATATTTTGCCACTTGATTTTCCTCTTTATTTTTGAGATTTATCCACATATTCCCTGACTGCAGGATGGCTAAATGCTTTATCCTTTTTTGCTCTTACAAATGTTCAGGAAATACCTTTGTACAGCATCTTTGGCCTTCTCCAGGTAGACTTCAGACATGGAATTGCTGGGTCATAGGTACATGTACCTTCACCATTACTAGGTGTTTCCAAGTTGCTGCCCAAACTGGCTGTACCAGTTTTGCACTCTTATCATCTACGAAGAAATCCCTACATCTTGGTCAAAACTTGGTGATGTGGAACTTTGTAATATTTGCCAGTCTGATGAGGGTAAAATGGTATCTTATAAAATTGTCACTGAAAAAAAATTTTGAATGGGAATGATCCATCCCTTCCCTCAACTTTTCACAACTTTCTCTCTTATATAGTCATTAAGAGTGAACCCTCACAAGGATTGCATTACTAATTGTCTAGATGTTTAGAATGAACAGATATGATAAAGGAAAGAAACATATTCCTGGATTCCAAGCTTCTCCAGGTCTGCCTTTGGTTCCATTCAACTTTGTCCTAGCCCTGGGTACCAAGGCTGGCACAAGGTTGCACTTCCAAAATTGTTGGCTCAGTAGGGTATATCATATCCTTCTTGTTGGGGCATCAGAATGAGGGGCAGTGTATGCTGTTGTGATGTTTAAATAATAAACACATATAAAATGTACTTTAAAAATGTGAAATTTAGACAAATGTATTATTTTCACAGGTGCATTGTGTTTGCAAAGTATTTCTATGAGAAAAATGTCAGAGTGCTCTATGTAAAGCCTGAAAATAAATTATAAGAGCTCCTGCTTATTTATATTTAGTACCATCTACATGCCAAGGACCTGAGAAAGAAAAAAGCAGCCCTTGACATCAGGGAACTAGTTGCCACTTCCAGCTGGGCCTCAGTGTTTTTAGAAGCTGGCCTGACACTCACAGATAGGCCCTGTTGTTCTTCTCAAGGAAATAACCAATCTTACAGAATAAGGTCAGTGGGCAAATCACTAAATACCAAACCTCCCGAGACTATCAATGACTGTTCCTCCTTTGTCAGTTACAGCTTTAGCCTCATTCTTTAGCCTGCCATCCTTCTAGATAAGATTTACTAAGATGCACACTCATCGAACTGTCCCCAATCCCTGACAGCACTGAAATTCACAGTAACCCTTCTCATTCTTTTTCTGGAGTCTTCCAAAATCACATAACCGAAGTCCAAATCCTTTAAGTCCTTTCTAACACCCTCTTACTGAGAAACCCCATCCCATAGTGCATGTCCCATTCTTTATGAGTAACAAACTCCACTGGTTCAACTACACATGTTCCTCCTGGTGGTCTGTGGTGGGAGAGGCTTTCACAGACATTTCTAAGAACTTTACATATGCTATCTCATTTAAGCCTGACAACACTGCTTGTTAGGTATTATTATCATCCCCTTTTGCATATGGAAAGGCAAAAGAAAGAAATTTTAACATCACCTCCAACATCACATAGCTAGTAAATAACAGGAATAAAATTTGCCTCTGGGTCTAACGGTCACCAATACATAGGAACTACTTGCAGTTCTCCTGAACGTTCTGTTCTCCTGGACTTTCCCCTAAAAATAAGGTGCTTTTTGAGGACAGAGACTGGCACAGAAATTTTGGTACAGTAAACAAATATAAAAACAAATAAACATAGAACAACCCCCCCCCCCCAAAAAAAAACAACAACAAAAAACTGTAGTGTGAAGACTTACTTGAAACTAAGGCCCATTTTCTCAACCTCTGTGCTAATCTGAGTTCTTAGAGTTGTTTCTTGTACCCAAATCAGTACTGCATGTTTACCCACACCACCTCCATGGAGTCAGAAGATGGGTAGCTTAAGGAAACAGTTCAAAGGGAGAGACTGCTTTTAAAGGGGAAAGCAAGCACGCTTATGTGTGGGAAAACCGCTTTGGCCTTGTATCTCGACCTTGGCTATACACAATAAACTCTTCGGAATGGTTTCAGCTCGAGGCCCTTCATTACATGCCCTTGAAGTTTTTTCAACTCTTTGTTCTTCACTCCTCTTGGCCTTGCTCCTGCCTGGAACGTCTTTTATCTGAAAGTCCTGCCACTCTTTTCTGTTCAGAGAAAACCTAGGCATCCTTCCTTTAGTCTTTTCAAATGCCCTCCTTCAGATTTAATATCAATTCCTCTCCCTTTTGTTCTCAATGAACTTTTAAATTAACTGCTGTAACATGTACATTATTTTGTTATTTGTGTAAGGATTTGTGAAGCACATTAGACTGTGAGCTCCTTAAGGGCGTGGCCCAGCGCTGATTTTTGGTGGCCGTCTCTGCCACCCTGAGCGGGCTCGCAGCACTCCGGCACTCAGCAGGCGTTTTGACAATCTGTCGAGAAAGCACCTTATGGAGCGCCGTGGGCGCTGTGGTTCTCTCCCGCTTAGCACCCCTTCAAGTACAGGTCCCAGAACTACTTTTCCCAGTGGCCGTCACACCGAGACCTCCCGAGACGTGCAGAGAAGGTTAGCAGATGATTTCACATCCCAGCGCTGCTCAAATGGTGGTGTAGGGCGGGTCTCGCCAGACTCCCAGGTTAGCAGGAACCCATTCTCCAAATTCCAAATACACCCAGACAAGAGACTTGCCCGTAAATCCTCCACACTTCCCCAAACCCGATCCCACCCAGTCCCCTTAAGGTGGGCTGCCTGGACCAACAGAAGCTTGAGCAGCGAAAGGAACGGGCGGAACAGCCAATCACGTTTCTTTTTGCCCGGAAGGGGCGGCTCCCGGGAGCGTCACTGACCGCGCAGCGCGGGATTGGCGGGTCCCGGGCGGTCAGCGGCGGCGGGAATTTTCGGATGTGTTGGCTGCGGTGTGGGATTGGCGGGTCCCGTGCGGTCAGCGGCGGCGGGAATTTTCGGATGTGTTGGCTGCGGCCCGGAAGGCAGCGGTTGGGCTGAACCCAACTGGCGGCGTGGGCGGCGGAACCGGGAAGGCGAGTGCGCCGCAGACCCCTGGGCTCCCGCCTGTGGCTTGTAGAGCTGCCGCCTTCTTTCCTCTCCTACTCCCCCGGAGCTGCCGGGAAGCATGGATCGGTACCGGCCACGGCTGCACCCCGCGGCGCAGGGCTCGGCCGCCGGGGCTCCCTATCCCTCCTCCGCCTCGTTCCGCAGCTGCCGGGACAGCAAGATGCCGCGCAGGAAGGGCCCCCAGCACCCTCCGCCGCCCGGAGGCCCCGAGGAGCCTGGAGAGAAACGCCCTAAGTTTGTAAGTTAGGCCTGAAGCTGGGGTGGGGCAGCTCCCACAGTGCCGGTAGGCTGCGGCTCGGTCCCGGGTCCTTCAATGTCATTCAGCTCTGACCTGACTGACAGCGTGGGTGGGCCCACAGGACCTAACTGGGGGCTACATTTTGTTCTAGATTGTCAGAGCTGCCAATCTCTTCATAGATTTACGACGGCAGGGTCCAATTCTATTTGGATCCTTTGACAAATACCCTGATCAGTGTGTTGCCCCAAATTTTTTTATTTATTTATTTATTTATTTATTTATTTATTTATCCATTTATTATGTTTGTCTGTATTGGGTCTTCGGTTCGTGCGAGGGCTTTCTCCAGTTGCGGCAAGCGGGGGCCACTCTTCATCGCGGTGCGGGGACCGCTCTTCATCGCGGTGCGCGGGCCTCTCTCTATCGCGGCCCCTCCCGTTGCGGGGCACAGGCTCCAGACGCGCAGGCTCAGCAATTGTGGCTCACGGGCCCAGCTGCTCCGCGGCACGTGGGATCTTCCCAGACCAGGGCTCGAACCCGTGTCCCCTGCATTAGCAGGCAGACTCTCAACCACTGCGCCACCAGGGAAGCCCTGCCCCAAATTTTTTAAGGCTGACGTGAGAAGCAGTTCAAATGTCTGAGTATTGACGTCACTATGGACTTTGCATTTTTTTTTAAGTTAAACTTTTCCTTTCCCCCCCAGCATCTGAGGGTATGAGATATATCAAAGTGAACTTTTAGGTGATAGTATTTCTTTTTCTGCTTAATATTTAAATCCAAAGAAGAATTTTTAAAAGTAGATTAATGGTTTTCCAAGTTGAAACAGCTCGTTTAAAAATTGGCGGGTCATGTGGTCACTGCTAAAGAATGTTTTGGTTAGTTTGGATAGAAGTCTAAGTATTTGAAACCTGCTGTTCTGGTTGCTTCTCTTACTCACTTCAACAGTCAAAGGAAGTGTTATGATTAGCGCCTTGTAAATCCTTCTGTTGGCATCAACTAGTGAAAGAATAGACAGTGAAGATTGTTTTTGTTGTGTGTGTGTAAATAAATCACAAATTAATCACATAGAGAGTGGATACATTTGGGGTGAGACCAGTGGACTTGAAAATTTAATACTAACCCCTCCATTTTACGTAGGAATATGGAAAAACATTTTAGTCATAGGTGAAATTTTACAGCACAGCATGTGCCTTCTGTGAACAAATGAAAGTTGTTAGGAATGTAAGTCAGGATACACAAATTAAGGAAATAAAGTCTTCTGGAGGAGGAGTGAGTAGCTACATATAACAATTAAACATGATAGATGAATAAAACTGAGAGCAGAGCTAAGAGATGTATCAGAATACTGAAAATGAGGGACAACATGGATTAATTACACAAAATTAAGTATCAAGATGGCCATAGGAATGGTGAAATTTTGCAGAAGGATCAACTATGTTGTTGATTGTTATCTTGACAGAGCTGAGGAATAAATAAGATAGGGTTAGATTGGCAATGAAAGATTCTATCCCATATGAGAAGAATCCACTGGGCAATGACTTTTCTTCCTTTTACAGTTTACTCTCTGGGTTAATGTTGTCATTCCATTTTGTCTCCGACTTCTGTGCTCCAGAATACATGAAGTGTAATTTTCTGTGACTCATTCCAGCACGGAGGTCATGAAAACAGAACCTAAGATAATATTTAAGTTTAGTTTCCTTGAGAAAAGTATCAGGTGATGTGAGTTCTAGGGTCTGTGCTGTTTTTCATTTCTTAGTTATGTTGTAAAGATGAAAAAATGTCTGAAGACACTTTTAAGCCTTAAATTTAATAAACATCTAAAATACTGTGTGTGTTTTTAGATAGGGGTCTGATTTGAATCAAAACTTTAAATTAATTTAGAAGTAATTTGGATTCTTTGTAATCTCGCAAACTAATTTAGATTCTTGCTTACATGGTAATTTCTTGGTATTTTACATTTCACTAATTTTGTTATCAGCTATGTCTAATCTATTTAACTTGTGAATATGTGCGTTATCAATTATTTTTTTATTTCTGTAAGTTCCATTTGTTTCTTTTTCAAATCTGCCTGATTACTGTATTCCTGATATTCCTTGTTTCTTATTCTTTTATTTCTTTAGACAATTCCTACTTTACTCTTTTTAGTCTTTATTTGGCAGTTCTGGTATGTGCATCTTTGGACTGTCTGACATTGACTTGCACCCATGGTATCTTGGTCTCTCCCTCTGCACTTGTTAAACTTTGTATTTCAATAATTGCAAATTCAATAATTTCATTGCTTTGTCTTAACCTGTCTTCTAGGAGGCCTAACTGGGGAGGCTTTTCTCTGGAGATGATCTGAGTCTGTTTCCACCAGGAGTCTGGGGGTGCCACCTCCCTATTGAACTGGGCTCTTAGAGGGCCTGGGGTTCCAGGCTCAGCTCTAACTCTGTCCTGGCCTAGGCTCAGTATCCCAATCTCAAGGTTACCTTCTGAGCAGCCCTTCCCAGTCTGCCTACTTCTCACTGTTCTCAGTCCCACTCCAGTAACACTTGTTAATGGGTTGGAGGGTGATCTTTGGAGACCACCTCTTCCTAACGAGATCTCTGCAATGCCTCAAAAAATGATTGTTCAGTTGTTCAGTCTGCTGTACTGTCAGACATCAAGTTGGTTCTTGGCTTTCTCTTGATTTGGGATGAAGTGATGCTAGCTAGCCTGAATCTCTTCAGGTCACCTAGTCATTAGGTCACGTAGTTGCCTGGGGCAGCTGCTTTTGACTGGAACAAGTAATGCAGGTTGGTGATGGGACAGGAGTAGGGATAATGTAGGTACTTGGTGTTTGCAACCACAAAGCTACAAACTGGTAGTGGAACTCAGGGCTAACCTGGCCACTGGCTCCTCTCTTAGTGTAAGAAGGCAGGAGCTCTGGTCCCCACTGAAGTCCTGTTTTACTATGAACCTGGATAAAGCAGACAAACAAATCCTTGTTTTCTACTGCATGTTTGGTTGTGGGCCTCAGGTTACTTCTGAATTATGTATAAACATCTCTAGCATAGAACTTCTCCCCATAGATGTGTGTAAATAGTAGAAGTTTGTCTATTATAAATGTAGGATAGTTTGGCTGCGTAATGAATCAACTTCTTTTGGGCTGCTTGCGAACTAACCAACTTGATTTCAGCAGAGAATATGGCAAGCAGTGTGTGTGTATTAAGGTACTGGGATAGTTACTGGGAGATGGCTTGCAACCAGTGGAGGCTGGAAGGACAATGCAGGAACCTGGGTGAAGAATGTGAAGGGGAAAAGAATTCAGTAGGATCATTAAACTTGTACCTGCCCTAGGTCACACCGTCAGTACCTGGATCTGAGTCCTATTTCCCTTCTAGAACAAAACAAAACAGTTTCTTACTCGTCGTGAAAAGCCTGTCAGTGATTCTGGGTATTCCATTCTTACCTCCCACTATTAGAAACACACAGTACGCACAGTGGTGGCCACCAGATCCAGAGTGAGAGCAGGACGTGTGGCTTCTGTAGAAGTTTCCATCTCTAGGATGTGTGCCAGCCCTTTGAAAGGGGGCCAGTAAATTCCATGATCCAAGCTGGAAGAGTAGCTCTTCTTTTTCAATTAGGAATATCCTTTAAGTTCTCACAGACTTTAGTGTAAATCTGGCATCTATCTAATCATGGTTTCCATTGTATAGATTGTTATTGTCCAGTTATGTCATTACAGTACCATCAGTTTGGGTTGTGAGAGGTTTTTCACCATGTCCATTAATATCTGTATGTCTGCTGTGTTTGGTCATTGTTAGCAATGACAGTTAACCTTAGGGAGCCGAGCACTGTTCTAGGTGCTTCATAGCTTTCAAGTGCTTTAATCCTTATAACAACCCTATGAGGTAGATAGTATTAATTAGCCTTGTTTGCTAGAAGGGGAAACTGAGGTACAGAGGTTAAATTGCCTTTGGTTGCACAGCTGCCAGTGGGTGAGGTTGGGATTTGAACCTAGGCAAGCTGTCTCCGGAGTACACATCCTTAGTCACTATCCTGTATTGCTCTCCCATGCTGGTGGGAGTTTTACTTTTACTGCTTTGCTGCTTCTTTTTTCATTCAGGAACCATTAACAGTAGTCAGTAATGCCTTTAATGAATATAGAATTAGTGATTTCCTGATTATAGGCAGATTTTGAGGTAGGAAGAGGTATTAGGTTGGAGAACTTTTGCTTATTGTACTGGGAACTTGAGAGTTGAAATCGGAGTGGGCTTCGTGAGAACAGTGCCTGCTTGCCTTATTTCCTTGGGCTTATTTGGAGGCAGGTGTGGTAGGCTGAATAATGATCCCCCAAAGTTATTCACGTCTTAACATTCACGTTAATTCCTGGAACCTGTGAATGTTACCTTATGACAAAAAAGGGACATTGCAGGCATGATTAAGTTAAGTTTTAAAAAATGGGGATATTTTCCTGGATTATCAGGGTGGACCCTAAATGCAAACACACTTCCTTATGAGAAGGAGGCAGAGGAAGATTTGACTACAGAAAGGGAGAAGGTGAGGTGACTACAAGGCAGAGATTGGGGATGCAGCCACATGCCGAAGAATGCTGGCAGCCATCAGAAACTGGAAGAGGCAAGGAACCCTTCTCCCATATCGGGAGATCGGCCCTGCTGACACCTTGATTTTAGCCCAGTTGAACACATTTCTGCTGTTTTAAGCCATCAGGTTTGTGGTAATTTGTTACGGCAGCCACAGGAAACTAACAGCAGTTATGAGGATGACCACATTGAAAGTTTTGGTTTCACAGTTTATAAATGTATGTTTTAGGAGAACCATCAGATTCATTTAAATCTCTTCCTGTGGTATCGTTTATTTTGGAAGATTTGTGATTTGAGCGAATATTAGATAACCACAGTTTGGTTTCCTGGAATAATGACTAGAAGCTTCATTCATCTTGCTGTGCTGTATCATTATCATAAAGCAACTATGATAATGACACCGGTGATTTCTGTGTGCTCTTTTTGAATTTATTTCTTCATTGAGTCCTCAGCTAAAGTGATGCTCTCAGTTGTCCTAGAGTTGCACTGTCAAGAATTGGAGGTGGTGTTCTTAGTTGAAGGCTTTAGGCACCTGAGTTTTATTCATGTCAAAATTCCACCTAACCTAGCAGGCACTGAAACCTTCATAAGGTAAAAATCACTTTATTCAGTCCAGTCTTCTAAGTATAGTCGTCCTTCGGTATCCACGGGGGGTTGGCTCCAGGACCCTCCTTGGATACTAAAATCCATGGATGCTCAAGTCCCCTACATAAAATGGTATAGTGTTCGCATATAACCTATGCACATTCTCCAGTAAATCATTTCTAGATTACTTATAATACCTAATACAATGTAAATGCTATGTATATAGTTGTAAATACAATGTAAATGCTATGTAAATAGTTGCTAGCGTGTGGCAAATTCAAGTTTTGCTTTGTGGAACTGTCTGGAACTTTTTTTCCCCAAATATTTTTGATCTGTGTTTGGTTGACTAGTCAGATTCAGAACCTGCGGATACAGAGCGTTGGATGTAAATTGCTCTGAATCATCCCAGACTTTCTTTTCTTCTATCCTTCTAACAGGAAAAATAAGTTTACTTTTGTTTGTTAATAGATGATTTATCAAGAAAACAAAATATATCAAGTGGCTTTTGGGGAGTATATTTAGCTGCTGAAAATGGATAATATATGGTATTTATTACTTCTGGATCACTCTGGATCTTTTCTTTGTGAGTAAAAAGGGATAATTGTCTTAGATTTAGAGCAAGGCTTAATTGCTTTTTTCAAAGACTTGGGTCTTTAATTATGAAGAAGCAAACTGACATACATTTATTGCACTGTGAAACCTTGCATCTCATCTAGTCTGTCTTGTAACAATTGCTTCTGAACAGATGTTACCTGAAACACCTTTGTGCAGTTGGTAGAATGCTAAAATTTGTCATGCTTTTATTATTGTTGTCTTAAATTAACTCTACTTTATGGCATAACTTTATTGCTGTGTCCTAGAATCTTTATATATTTATTGCCTTATAGATTGGATTTAAAATTGGCTTTTTACATAGAATGTAAATTAACCTGTGTATAACTTGTTTATGCTTGCAGAATAATACAAGAAAAAACTGCTATGTATTACACTAACGTAATTGTCTTTAACTCAGCACATAGTATCCTCCAAACTAGGAATGAAATGAATGCTACAGAATATGCTTACCATCACACTCTGCTTGTTTATCCCAGAAACTAATTTGACTTTTAGATCTATAAAATATAGATTAAGCATAACCTTTTACTTCATGAGATATTAAGGATCAAAGCACGAGCTTTCTTTGAACAGGATCTACAAAGGTAACTTTCTCTCAATAGCAGGAGGGTGGCATTGAAATACCTTACCATTGGGAGTAATTTTCTCAAATAGCAAATCACATAATCATTATTAACTTAGAGGAGAATTTAAGAGTTTCAGTAAGTTAAGTTTTGGTGCTGGAGTATTCAAGTTTCTATCTAATTAATGAAAAGTACTCGGAAATGCTTTGCCATAGATTTTTTTTTTTTTTTAAATAAATTTATTTATTTATTTATGGCTGTGTTGGGTCTTCGTTTCTGTGCAAGGGCTTTCTCTAGTTGCGGCAAGCGGCGGGCCACTCTTCATCGCGGTGCGCGGGCCTCTCACTATCGCGGCCTCTCTTGTTGCGGAGCACAGGCTCCAGACGCGCAGGCTCAGTAGTTGTGGCTCACGGGCTTAGTTGCTCCGCGGCATGTGGGATCTTCCCAGACCAGGGCTCGAACCCGTGTCCCCTGCATTAGCAGGCAGATTCTCAACCACTGCGCCACCAGGGAAGCCCCTTTGCCATAGATTTTATTCTTCAAAAGACCCACTGCCAACCTTTCTCACAGTTTTTTGTAGAAGAGGCATTATGAATAATGTTTATGAGCAGTGACTTGTACCATTTTTAGGGCTTCAATTCCAGCTATGTCACATATTAGCTGTGTGAACTTGGGTGAGTTATTTAGCCTCTCTCTGTGCCTGTTTCCTCATGTGTAAAATGGGGTTGTTGGGAAGATTAAAAGTTAATGTCATGGGCCGAGAACAGGACCTGTAACAGCACTGTAACCTCTAAATATTTACCACTGATAGATTTGTTGTTGTCATCATTAGCAGTAATAGTAGTAGTAGTAGAATCTTGGTCTAGATTTTAGGGCATTGGGGATGTTACATTGGATATATGAATAACTTTCTTATACTGGGAAATCTTAATTGGACCAGACTTTTTCCTCATGTTGAGGCGGAGGCATTCTGTTCCCAGGTCTTATCCTGGCAGGTCAGGTGACATGTGCATTGATGCAGACTTCTGATTCTTATGGCTGAAAGGTCAGAGCAAGTTTCTGAAGCTTTCTGAGGGGTATGTTCTTATTTGTAAAACGAGTTTTACGCAACTATGAAACTTAGGTACCAACGAAACCTACAAAAAGAAACTTGCAAAGGAAACGACCTCAAACTTAGGAAAAAAAATTCTTGTGATACTCCATTGTGGATTGAGTGATAGTAAAAATAATGTTACTTATCTATGTACAGATATAAAACCAAGTATAACTTTATGCTTATGGCTCTTTTACAAAACAGATTTACACATAAAATCCAAAACAAAACTATAAAACCCATAAAATTTAAATTAACAACATTAATTTAATGTGATTGATAATTATTTTTGTTGAAATTAAGTCATCATTGTTGGATTTAATAGTGGAAAGATATGTGTGAGGTTTGCTGTTTTCCTTTTTGTCAACTTGACTCTTGGATAGAAATGGAATTCCGGAGCTGAGGAGGCTAAGCACAGACTGATGGCTCCAAAGATCTGGCTCCACACTGTTGGTGGAGGCCTGTTATCTAACATCCCTGTTTTTTTCACAAGGTCTGGACTTGAGGTTCTGGGTGAAGTAATGAACTCTTATGATAAAAAGAAAAGAGCCATATGTAAATTTTTTTTTTTTTTTTTTTTAGTAAATTATATGAACCTGTTGAAAAAGAGCAGAAAGAATTGTAGCCAAGACCACCAGCCTCTATATTCATTTTTCTCTTGAAATTTAACTTTCCATAGCTTTGGGTATATCGTTCCTTGAATAGTGCCATTTTGGAATTATTAGAGCTTTTCGAAACTGAATTCTTCTTAAGTGCAGGAGCTTGTGAACCGTACGTGGCATGATGTCTA